>NW_016814742.1:2368350-2395283 GCF_001698545.2 Rhinopithecus bieti | reverse complement strand
GGTGCATGTTTGTTTATATTGATCTCATGTACAACTGCTATACTCCCCAGCCCTTATTCAAAAATAGAGCATTTTTCCTGAGGATTAGATGAGACATGCTGTGGAGCTCAATTAATAATTTTTTTTCTAAATACAAAATGTTTTTTTTTTTCAAGCACTAAGCCAAGTAACACATGGAAAATAACCTTTTATGTTTTGTAGAAAACAGTTCCCATTTGGTAATGCACACTGCAAGTTGAAAGATGGCATTCTGGCTTTTCCAATTGCTTCAAAAAGACACCCTATTTCCTATTTATTTTTTCTGTTTGGCAAAGCTCAGATCCCTAAAAGAAAGAGGAAGATAATTTCCTAAAGAAATTGAATTTTCTTTCTAATTAAGGCCTTCAGAGTTCAATATTTAGAAAAAAATTAACCACAAGCTTATAGAATGGGAAGATTAAGAAGAATTCTTTTAATCTCACACAATTTAAGCCTAAAAGACAACTAAAATGGTTTCTTTCCCCCAAACTGTTTAGATTACATGGTACAGAAAACAGGTTTTCTCTTAGAATTTCCTCCTAGTTTTGGTTGGACATATTGGTAGACAAAGATTACCCTTGAGAAATAATGAGAGCCCTTTTATATTGGAAACCCAATAATTGATTTGCAAAAAAATGGCAAGGCATTGAAAATCACTGCTCTGTATGTCCCAAGAATAAGAGTAAAACCAATGAAGAAGCAGTTGTTCTTGCTCTAGTCCTAAGTGAAAGAGGCATAAGCAAAAGTAGAAATGAGGGACACAAGTCAGCCGTGCAACAAATGCCACACAAGTGATGCAACCTTGGGGCCAAGAAGTGCTGATAAGTACATACCTGTGTCATACTGATATCACTGAATAATTGTTGTCAATTACGTACATTTAAAAAGATACCTATAATCATAGCCATGTTTCATGTGAATCTTTTTTAATGAATTGAGTGTCCTATATTCTTTGTTTTATTATAAAGTATTCAAATGAGGCTATCTCAACACAAAATAGCTATTCCCAAGGCTAAAGAGGGAAGCAGATTTTAGAAAAGAAAGCATAATTCTTAGAAGCAGTCTGATTTCCTCAAATTTAGTGCCTTTCTGACATCCATATGGGAAAAACTAGTGGTCATGTTGTATTTTGTTTTAATAGTGTTTTACCTAATGATACAGATTCTTTGGGCCGTTCATAAATAAATGACAAGAGAGGAAATGGCTGTCATTCATCCTGAAATATGAAGAGAAGGTGAATGGTCAAGGTCACATATCACTTGGAGATGAGGATGTGCACCAGGGTCTATGCAGCCCCTTTGCCTGTGCTGTCATTCTTCGGAACTGGAAAGGATGCCTTCCTCTTCATTCTTCTCAATCTACAACATGGACTGAGTCCCCGGTTCTCACTCTCAATCCTCCTGTCCCTTCCAATCTTTATTTTGGGTGCTGAGCCATGACCTTATATTATTGATGACATTTTAAAGATTAAATTTCGGGATAATGTGCCAGTTCCAACTGATCATGACATCCTCAGGAGCAGGATCATTGGGCCTGGAGAACAGGAAGGGGTAGAGGGAGTTTCTGCCTGTGAATGTGACCTTCTAAGGAAAAGTTAGCCTGATAAAGGAGGAAGGTCTTTTCAAAATGTAGTCAAAATATTATCAAACTACCATACTTAAATTCACACTACAATATATCTGTGACTGAGTGACTACCTAACTGCCTGCAAATGGTTTCTCTTCCAAGAAGCAGGTAATGAGAATTTTATTTTAGAAATTCTCTATTTCAAACAGAATTCTGTAGGAGGTGCAGACCTCTTTATACATTATTAAATCTCTCACTGAGGATTTCTTCCCCTGAAATCTGACCTAAGGTTTTCATTGGAAACTCTTGAATTCTCAGTTGATACGGAATGCTTAGTAACTTAGGTGAGCTGCATCACTCTAAATTAGATTTCATGTTCCTAGTACTGAAGTGTGTTTCCAACATCTGCAAATGAATCTGGGACCTCCTGTTCTTTGTCATCAACTCCACGTGACTTTGCTGTGCCCATGCTTCATTTTGCAACATGTAACAGGTTTCGTTTGTTTCCAGCAGAGAAAGAAGTAGGTTGGAAACCCCCTTTTTTGCCACTTCATGATTCCAGCTGGGCTATACAAGGAACTTAAAGAAGCCTGTGAATTGTTCTTGCTCCATCATGTCCTTCGATGTCCCAGCTTACACTTACTCTTTAGGGAATGTACTACCAGTTGCCTAAATGCAGTAGGAGAACTAAATAGGGATTTTAATAAATAAGGAAAACAGATGGAGGCTAGAAGCTCTAGCAAAGTTAAAAGAATTGTGTGCTTAATAGACTAATGTTTAATCGCAGTAATAGCTGCCAAGCCACCACATAACTCACCAGTATACATGAACTGTAGCAGTAAGAGAGTGACTGATTTCAGTCTCAAGGACTTTCCTAAAAATTCAAGGTTGTAAGAACCTAACCTAGAGAATAATTACTTGTCCAGACGTGATAACAGACTCTGGCAGAACAAAAATGACAGCTTGATTCACAGACAAATATAAGTCGGTCTTGGATGTCTGGCTTCCATTTTCTGTGGAGAGATAGATGTCTTTAAAAGCCTCAGCAGTGAACATCCTGTCAGTTAAAAGGTCAGACGCTGAAGTGTATCAGAAGAGATGATGCTGCACAGACCATTGAGAGAAAAGAAAATGATTTCATTATCCTCGTTCATCTGCTATAGATTAATTCAGTTCCCATCATCGTAGCAATTAAGGTATTTTTGTAGTCCTGTCCTGACCTAGTTGAGGTGGAACAAGGTAATAAAAAGAGGCATCAAGGAGAAGGCTACTACAGCTGTTAATACACCTTAGGAACAAGTGCTCTTAGGAACAGAGTTTGGGGTTGATCCATTCAACTACAATCCATTAAGACACACGCATGCACACGCATGCACAAACACACACACAAGCATGCAAATCCCCTAGAAACATTTTCCTATATATTAGAGGGTAAAATTTGCATCTTGTATACCCAGTGAACTATACCAGTGCTTGAAAACAATCATGTAAAACACATTTGTCTATTCACAGTATATAAGTGGATGGAACACTTATATAAGTGGGTGGGGAAATAGAAGAATGGTGGGAGGATTGCTGTCCTCCAGGTCAAATAGAGGGCTTTTATTTATTTATTTATTCATTTATTTATTGCCAACCTGAGCTCTCAGTAGTTTGAGTGCAGCATCCAGAAAGAGGACATAACAGATCCTCCTAAACTAATTCCTTCTAATTTTCTGTTTGCTCAGTCACTTTACTTTAAAACCTTTGTCATCATGTTTAGCCACTCTTCTAGCACTCCTTATACTATTTGCCAATTTATATTCCTTCCACTTCCTTCTATTCATTGTGCCTTCACAAGGTCATCTCTCTCCCTTCTTTCCACTCCCACTTACACAGTCCTCAGAGAAGCACTCATTACTCCTCACTTGGACGACAACAATAGCTTTCTAACTGACTCCCCACCTATCCTTTTCAAACTCTAATGTATTCTACTCTCAACCAACATATTAATCTTTCTAAACCTTATCTTTAATCGTGTCACCCCCTTGCTTGAAAATGTCAAATGACTTTCCAGTGACTACTAAATGAAATGCTAAGTTATCACCCTAGCCCCCAAGGCTTCCCAAAGCAAGCAGCAGCCAACCATTGGTGCCTTATTTCCTATTAGTCTTTTATGCCCCCATACTCTGATCTATCCAGCCCGTGAGCTGCTTCTTAGCCACATCTCCGGAACAGTTCCATTTATACTTCTGCTCATTCTTTTCCTCATTCTTAGAATGCACTTTCCCTTACTTTAACTTGGAATTCATTCCATCCTCTAAGGTCAGTCATTCCTTCAGGTAACATTTCTTGACTTCACCCTACTGAACATAATTCTCCATTATTTGTACCTCTCTTAAGGTACTAATTATAACCTTATAGAACAGTTAAAAGATTGAAGGGACTTGAAGTTAGAGCTATTTAAACCTGTCTCTTTTGAATTGGGGCAAGATATTTAAACTTTCAAAAACCAAAGTTTACATAATAAAAGTCAGCAAAATTTAGTAACAGCCAACTCCATGCTTGAAATGCATCAATGAACAAAGAAAAGCCTTACAATTAGAGGGAGGAAACAGACACCTAGACATTTCAAAATATTCAAAGTAAATAATAAGTAAATTATATAACATACTGTAAGTTGGTAAGTGTGATTTTAAAAAATAGTGTAAAGAGGATGAGGGAGTCAGGACAGGTTGCAGTTCTAACTTTGGTTGATAGGCCTCATTACAAAGGCAGTATTTAAGAAAAGACCTAAAGGAGGTAAAAGAGTTTGCCATATAACTACCTGGGGAACATGCAACCTCAGCAAAGGAAATTTCATCCTATGCAAAGGCCCTGAGGCCTGTGCTGCTCAATAAAGAGCAAAGAGTCAGGTGTGTCTGGAATAGAATGAGCAAGGAAGAAAGAGAAAATGAGGTCAGAGAAACAATGAGGACAGAGGGAAGAGCTTGGAAGTCCTACACTGTAGGACTCCATTTAGTAAAACAGGAGAAACTGCAGGTTTTTCACACATCCCGAGTAAAGGAGTGACATAATCTGACTTGCATTTTGAAAGGATCATTCTGATTGCTCTGTTGAGATTACATTGTGGGCAGGCAAAGATAAAATCAGAGGTAACTGTTAGGAAAGTACATTATGTGAATCTTGTAAGAGATGACGATGGCTTAGGTTAAAGTGATAGTAATAAAAGTAATGGGAAGTGGTCAAAATATGGCTATGTTTTCAAGGTAGAGCCAATGAGATTTTCTTGTAGTTTAAATGTGGAATGGAAATAAAGGAAAGAGTCAAGAATAACTAAGATTTTTAGCCAAACAACCTACAGTGGAGTCAGATCAATTGAGATGGGGAAGACTGTGCGTTAAACCATTTGGGGAGAAGGGCAAATATCCAAGTTTCACTTTTGAACATACTTTGAGTTTGAGATTTCTACTAGGTATCCAAGTTGAAAAATTGAGCAGGCAGTTGGATGAATCCAACTATAAAATGGGGATAATAAATCTTAGAATAATGAACAGAGTTGACTTGAAGATAAAATATGATAAAATTGATAAAAGATAAAATATGACGTATGTGCAAATTTCATTTTTGTTTATGCTATACTGCATGTTATTTTATTATTATTGAGTTTGTGTATGTGGTATGTATGTATTTGTGTTTATTATGTATTCTATATCATCTGGATGCCAAAGCTATAATGTTTACTTTTTCATTTTCAAAAAAATATTAGCTATCTCTTGTTACAAATGAATGCATCTTCATTGGAGAAGATACACTTCACTCAAAGTAAAAACTGTTAACATTTCAAAGTATATTATTCTTGAACTTATTTTTTGGAAGATTTTACTTTTGGGGCATCACCCCATAATTTTATCCATTGAATTGATGTGTTTAAAATATTCATTTCAATTAAAATATGTGTCTCAGGTTTTCAAAATATAAGCTACTTAAAAGAGACATGGAAAACTCTATGCTTTCTTGACTGCTTTACAACTTCCTCCATTTCCTTGGGTGATGTTAAGTTTAGCCAAAAGCTGCCTTCTTACATATTTTAAGCTTAGCCTAAAGGTTTCTCCATATCTAGTGCTCTGTAACCTAACTGGATGTGTAAACATGCTGTAATCCACTCTTTTACCGATCACTGAGTTTCGGCCAATAAAGGCAGACAAACGTTGAAAACATGTTCAAATAAGACAAACGCTGAGCTGTGATCAATCCAGCTATTCTCTGTAGCTCACTTCTGTTTTCTGTACCCCACTCTTCTTTTTCAGTTCATAAATTTTCTTTGACCACACAGCACAGCCAGAGTCTCTCTAAACCTATTCTGGTTTGGGCACTGCCTGATTCGTGAATCGTTCTTTGCTCAATTAAACTTCGTTACCTTTATCTAAGGTTTTTCTTTTAACAGTGGTTAAACTGAAACTTGAATTCAAAATTTTCAAGTGACAAAAAAGCATTCTTTCTTTATATTATACCTTCAATATGTAAAAAATAACTACATAAATTAAAAAAAAAAAAATACATCTTTCATTTCAGAATCTCCTACTGAAGATCCTCAATAATTGCCATAAACCCACTAACATGAACTGTGTGGCTGATTTTGTCATGAATTTTTAACCTAATGCCTGGCTCTATTTTATATTTTTCTTCACTGTCTTACTCCTAATGTACACCATCTAATTGCATCTTATGTCTAAGTTTTTTTTTTAATCCTTTCAGGAACAAGGCACAAATCAACCAACCAATAAACAAACAGATTCATGCCACATAATAGGTCCTAGATATGAATTACTGCCAATTGTCTGACTCCCAGGTGAGACAGAGGAAAAGATATTTACACACAGTATGGCAACTTTAAATACTCGTGGTTGCATACTTTGGAAAAACGTGGCTATCATCCAAGATCTTCCTCCATCAAGCTTGATTATAATTCCCAACACAATATCTAGGAACAATTCAAATGAAGTGGTCTAACTATGCTTAACAGTATCTTCAGTTTGGATTCAAAAGTAAAGTTATTTAAAGAATAATGTTTATGAATTCAGGGGAATACATAGAAATAGAAATAAATGGCTTTTCCAGTATATTAAATGTCAAAACTAAATTAAAACATTTGACATGCTAGGGGGAAATGTAATTGATTAAAAGTGAGCCAAAGATTGTGGTAACATTTCCAGTAAGAATACATCAAAGCCAATGGTGGTTGTAGTGACACATATTCTTTCTTTTTTGTTGATGGTTCAGATATTTTATTTACTGGATTTGATCTCTACTTTTTCTTATATAGGGAAGAGATGAATCATCATTCTAAAAGTGCTGCCTGAACTAATAGAGACTAATAAAGTAAAATGGCCAAAATTTTTTAAAAATGATTTAATGATGTATCTGCTGCCAAATGCAATCGTGTTTTAAGCCAAGTACTAGGCATTTCTTCTTTCACTCAAAGGATGACAGAATTTCTGTTGTGTAGACAGTACTGTAACAAGTGGACAGTACATCCAGCAGAGGCAGATGTACTCTCCTGGAATTTGCATTCCAGGAGCATATGCACTAGTTTTGTGCGAGTTTGTAAATGTGTCTAGTTCTCTATCATAAATAATGTTACAAATGAGTTTCCTGGAAAGGTTTTCCTTATTCCATACTCCAGAGTCCAAAAGGTTTTTCAAAAGAATGAATGAGTATTTGAATCACTATTTCAGGAATTATAGGAATTTAGATTATCATATGTGGTTGGAAATGCATAGCCAAGCACATTCATCTCCCGATTCTTCACTATTCCTATCTAAATGACAATACAATTATATAAAGATAAAGAAATTCATAACAGCTCTAACAATGATAAACACTGCTTGAAATGTCCAGGACAGTGTGGGTAATGGATAGAAACTAGAAAGCAGATGAGTTGTTACTGCCTGCAACCCAAAACCCTATAGGAAAAAGTTATCACAGGGAATAATGATGCTTCCTAGAAAAAATCTTAGCACTAAAAGTAGAAAAGAAAACAAAGACCTATAGCAAACATGTGGTAACCAATGGCCTAGACTGTAACAACCTAGTGATTTGGAAGAATGCAACAGTGATTGTATTAGTCTATTTTTATACTACTGTGTATGAATAAATACCTGAGGATGGGTAATTTATAAAGTAAAAGAGATTTAATGGACTAACAGTTCAACATGGCTAGGAAAGCCTCACTATCATGGCAGCAACTGAAGGAGGAGCAAAGGCAAGTCCTACGTGGCAGCAGGTAAGAGAGCATGTGCAGGGGAACTGCCCTTTATGAAACTATCAGATCTCAGGATAGTTATTCACTATCACCAGAACAACATGGCAAAAAAAACTGCCACCATGATTCAATTACCTCCCACAAGGTCCCTCCCATGACATTTGTGGGGGTTATGGGAGCTACAATTCAAGATGAGATTTGTGTGGGGACTCAGCCAAACCACACCAGTGCTATAACAATGAATTCCCAATATGTTATTAGGGAAGCGTCTGAGTACTGTGATTACACCTTCTTAGCTTAATAAAAGGCAGAAGCTACAGTTGTAGACTTCTCTGACCTGGCAGTCTTCCCATTCTGTGTTGTAGTCATGGACTATTGACTTCAGCAAGACTCTGAGGAAGTAGTGAGGCAACGAGGAGCAGTGTCTTGCTTAACCTCTTAAATGATGGTCTCTGTGTCTCCTACACAACCCCTTTGCTGGCAAACAGTGAACCAGAATAGAATAATTCTTAAAAATACAAATCTGTAGTCATAATCTCTACATTTATCCAGAGCTGGTCACTTAGTAGCTATGTCACATTGGACAGTCACTTAAACTCGCTGCACTTCACTTTCTTTATCTCTAAAATGGAGTTATATTGGTTTCTACCACTTGAAGCTGTTTAGAGTATTCTATAATATGTTAATCTAGCACATAGGTAATTACTGCGTGTGATTTGCTAGTGTAACTATACACTGTGCAACTATACACTGTGTATTTACTATTACAACATTATTATTTATTAGAAAGATAAAGTTGAGAAACATAGTGTGAGAAAATATGGAATAAGATAAAAATAAAGAATAAAAGATAAAAAGAAAAAGGGAAAACGTTAAGAGATATGGAAGGTAGGATCATCCAATCAGACTTCCAATAGCAAATTGAAATTAGAATATAATCAGAGGAATAGTACGAAATTTCTCTAAGCTGAATATAATTGTTCTTAGTTTAAAAGAGATTCCTTGGCAATCATTAAGAAGTCAGGAAACAACAGTTGTTGGAGAGGATGTGAAAGAAAATAGAAACACTTTTACACTGTTGGGTGGGATTTGGTAAACTAGTTCAACCATTATGGAAAACAGTATGGCAATTCCTCAAGGATCTAGAACTAGAATGTACCATATGACCAGCATCCCATACTGGGTATCATACCCAAGGATTATAAATTAGTCTACTAGCAGGAGACACTATGGGCATCACGTAATGTTTCATTGCAGCACTATTCACATAGGCAAAGACTTGGAATCAACCCCAAATGTCCACTATGACAGACCTGAATTAAGAAAATGGTGGCCAGCATATACAACATGGAATGAGGCTATGCAGCCATATAAAAGGATGAGTTTGCGTCGGCTTTGTAGGGAGCCATGATGCAGCTGGAAACCATCATTCTTAGGCAACCTATCAGCAAGAAAGAAAACCAAACACCGCATGTCTCCAGCCTCATCAGGTGGGGGAACCTGAACCAATGAGATCACTTGGACTCGGGAAGGGGAAACATCACACACTCCTATCAATGGAGGGGGGAGGAGGGAGGGATTGCACTGGGGAAGTTATACATGATATAAAAATTGATGAATTGATGGGTGCTGACCGTAGTTGACTGGGTGGCAGCACACGCAACATGGCGTAAGTATACATATGTAACAAACCTGCGACGTTTATGGCACTGTACCACCTAGAAGCTTAAAGTATAATAAAAAAAAAAAAAAAAAAGAAAAAAAAAAAAAAAAAGACCTATATGAACTAAAAAAAAAAAAAAAAAAAAAAAAAAAGAGATTCCTGGTACAAGGGAACAAAATAAAGAAGACAAATAAATATCTTGTGAGATTTCAAAACTATAAGAATCTAAAGAAAAAAATCCCAAGATTGTCAAGCTTACTCACACATGAATGAAAATCAAGGTTGCATGAGTTGTGTTACCAGCAACATTGGAAGTTGGAGATCAATGGAGCATTGCCTTGAAAGTTTTGCAGGACAACGACTTAGAAACAAAATAGTATGTCCATTTAAAATATCAATCAGGCATGAAGGTAGGTATAATATATATAACACATGTAAATTTATAATATATATTCAAACATACAATGAACCAGGAAGTGTAGGTCACACAAACTCAGAGAAAATACATATTTTAAAAAAATTTAGCCAAAACAAGAAATTAAAAAGCAAGACATAAGAGACAGAGAGTTGGAGTATAAACCTAGAATTCTGATAGAAAGAAATTCTGAATTGTCTGCAAATTAGTTGGAATATTCTCAGTTCAAAAACCAGAAAGCCCTTATTCAACTGGTTTAAACAATTTTTTAAAATTATATCAAAAATCAGAACATCCTGAGTTAGGGAAACATCAGAGTTGGATAATTCGTTGGTTCCATTTTGTCACCAAGCAGCTAAGTTCCTTCCTTGGGATCACAAAATGGCCAGTGCAGTTCAGATATCACATTTAAATATGAGCAAGTTCAGCAGAATAAAAGAAAATTTCTATTTTTTTTTATCTACTCCCTCTCTCTGCTTTTAATCAGTAAATACAACTATCCCAGAAGTCTTTGCAGATTTAGCTTTATTTCTCATTGGCCAGAATTGTCTGACACGCATATCCCTAAACCAATCATGGGCAAGAAGAATAAGGTTATTCTGATTGATTTAGACAAAACAGAAACTTACCCTTTTCTTTGAGTTACATGGAGAAGAGATAGAGGTTAGACTACAATTCATGATTTATAAATTAAGTTGGCACAGGTGTAAATTCATAAATTAAATTGGTACAAATTTGAACCAAAAGTCAGTAGGCTCTATGAAGAATATGTTTAAGAATGAATGATACAATTACATAAATTTTATGATTAAAATGATTCTGATTAATATAAAAAGAGGAAGGCATATGCCTTTTCTGTAAGACAGACAATTAAAATTCTAAGGAAAAATAAACATGTGTAAGAAAGTCATAGTCCAAATATGAAGCAAGCTAAAATGTAGCCTGAATCTGTGTACTTGATGGAAATGTATATCTGAGTCTCCTGAAAAGGAAACCCAAACTTCACTGGTCTGGTAATTTAGAAAGGCTGATGATACTTGAATTACTGAGTATGTCATTTTAGAATTATAATTGACACAATTTTTAATCAGTTCTCCATGATGTATTTGTTACTATATCGTTTAACTCTTTTATGAATATTTTATTTACAGATCATTTCTCAATTTATTTTAGAAAATCTTTCTAAAGTTTTAAAAGCTGTTTCACAAATTAAAAATGTTTCAAATTTTTTGATCCTTATGTAAACATAATCTTTTCTTCTTCCCATGGGACACCTGACTCAATTTTGCTCCTTGGAAACTTAACCTATTTAAGAAATATATAATTTAAAAAAGAATAAACTCAAGCTATGAATAATATGTTTGGAAAATTTTATGAAAATATCATGTAATTTGTTGAAGAAACAGTAAAGTTTAGGCATTTTTTCAGATTTACTATAGGTTCTTTGCTATCATTAAATTTAAGTCATGTTAAATGTATTATATTTTCATGAAATTAAAAAAAAAAATCAGTCCATTAAGTGTCTGCATAACTATGGTGTAACTTATCAAAATTGGGATTCCTGGCTAAACTGAGTGCCCCAAGAGAAGCTACTCTTCTTTTTCAGCGGTGAATTTTCCACCTGTGAATGTGGATTTGGCTTATTGGGGGGACATTGGGTACTGCAAGGAATGATTCACGGAAGTCCAAGGCTTCCTAGTTGATCTCATGGAACCAAATACCAATTTCTGCTCTCTTGATGACTTACATCGATCCCCTCACACACAAACAAATTTACACATCCAGCAGATGAAGGCCCCGCCTTGCAGTAACAAGGCTTTGAAGGATGAATTAGAAATCCTCCAGATAGGTGGATTACCAAAGTGTTAAGCAGCATATCTTGTCCAGGTAAGTACAAGTTCAAAAGCTTTAATGATGCATAAGTAGAATAAATTAAGAGGCAATGTATGTTAGGAGCAGGAGTATCAAATGCAATAGTGTATGTGCTACACAAGCAAAAAGTATTCTTATATTTACTATTTGACACAAAATGTACAAAGCAATCTATGTAAAATTGCTTTGGAAGTTATGAAATAATACTGCTAATGTTAATTATAAGATATTTCTAATATAACTAGAGTACAGATTATTTAATGTACAAGTGAAATAGTTCTTAATTTATCTTGAAACCACATACTTAAAACTACACTCCATGAAGCCTAATTTAATTTCCCTTTTCTCTCACCTCTTTTTAGCTGACTGAATTATAATCGATTTTAGTTCCTATTAAACATATAACAATTAGATATTCTTGCTGTAGGTCTGAAGGCTTGAAGTCCTTTCTATTTTTTTCTTTCAATTATTTGCAGAGAAATACCTAAAATATTTCTCAGCCATGTTCCTTCCTACTTACTTCCTTATTCTCCTTTTTAAAATTTATTGACACATTTCACCCAAATTAACAACACTTCACTATCCCCTTGATCTCTTACCTGTCAGTTCTTTGAACAATCTTTGTTACAGCTAATCAAACACAATACTGTTTTTATCATGCAACTATTTTATGAGTATTTATAACAGAGCAAATGTGATAAGGAAACTGTAACAACAGGTAGGATAATTGGAAAGAAGGCAAAAATTATTATTATTCATGCATTAATTGACAGTAAATGTCTATATAACCCTCCAAAATATTGAAAATTTAAAAAATGTTAATATAACAATAGTGATAATGATTAGCTAACGTGTTAAGTGCTTAGTATGGGCCAGGCAGGAAGTGCCTGATATGTAGAAATTATTAAATCACTGAAACAAACTCACAAGGCATGTATGATACTATTACTGCTCCCACTTTACCAGAGGAAGGTATTGAGGCATGGAGAGAGACTTGATCAAAATCACACAGCAGCTAAGTAAGCAAGCAGTGGAGCCAAGACGTCCTGGGCACTCTGGCTTCCAGGGTCAGTAGTTTCAATCACAGAGCTATAAAAGCTAAGAAAGGAGGACAGGGAGAAGAAAAATCCAGTAATTTTCCTATTTAGAGTTTCAACTAATGAGAGGCTACTGTGGGGAAACAATAAAAAGCCAAAACCCTTGTCTACAGCTGCCAGTCACTGGTGAGCTGTATTCCATTCAGAGGAAAGGGGAAATGCTCTCTTCCCAGTTCAGGATCTTGCTCCATAACCAGGCTCACAACATAGTTCAGTTTTGCCAAATGTCACAATACCTCTGAAAAGCTCCCTTACCATCTCAGTTCAACCATAGTCTGACCCAGACCATTCCTGTTTTAGGACTTTCCTTCTCTGTTGTTTTAACAAATTATTTCCAAAAGCAACAGTCTATGGATTATTAATCCTGCCTTTGACCCAGAAACAATTTACTGTTTCATTCTCAAAGCACTTTCAATCCTTGGAACCATCACTACTACATTCACATTTCTGAAAACAATTATTTTAGTTATTTTTCTGCTAGAAACAACAAAAAACTACTACAAAGCAATTATCTTTGCAAAGAAAATAGAAATTTCAGTTCTCATGAGAGATCTACTTTAACTTCATTTTCTTTCACCTTTGCTATGTTCTAAGTTTTTATGCTTCTAACTATCATGTATCAAACACCCGAGAGTCTGAACCTCAGCCCACATGATGAAATCCCTCATGGTCCATGGACCACAGAGTGGCACACAGTTATAGTTTCTCCCTGTGCAGAGCAGTAGCACCGTGGAGAAAGGTTTACTAGTCCATCTCTCCATTTTGTGGGCCTGCCTGTAATGCAGATTGTACTGTAGAATAAGAAACAGACTGAGTTAGAAAGTTATTGAGAAGCGTGCAAAAGAACATGAGCCAGGTATGGTGGCTCACACCTATTATCCCAGCACTTTGGGAGGCTGAGGTAGGAAGATCGCTTGAGCCCAAGAGTCTAACAGCAACCTGGGCAACATAGTGAAGACCCCTTCTCTATATTAAAAGAATTAAGCTGAGTAGGTGGCACACGCCTGTGGTCCCAGCTTCTCTGGAGACTGAGGTGGGAGTATGGCTTGTGCCCAGGAATTCGAGACTGGAGTGAGTGATAGTCAGACCACTGCACTTCAGCCTGGGTGATAGAGGGAACCTGAGAGAGAGAGAGAACCTGAGAGAGAGAGAGAAGGGAGAGAGAGAGAGAAGAGAAAGAGAAAGGAAGAGGGAGGGAAGGAAAGAAGGAAGGGAGGGAAGAGAGAAAGAAAGAAAGAAAGAAAGAAGAAAGAAAGAAAGAAAGAGAGAAAGAGAGAAAGAGAGAAAGAGAGAAAGAGAGAAAGAGAGAAAGAGAGAAAGAGAGAGAGAGAGAAAGAGAAAGAGAGAAAGAGAGAAAGAGGGGAGGGAGGAGGGAGGAGAGGAAGGAAGGAAGGAAGAAGGAGGAGGAAGGAAGGAGGAAGAAGGAGGAAGGAAGGAGGGAATGAAGGAAGGAAGGAAGGAAGGAAGGGACAACATGGAAGTAAAGAATGCAGGAGAGCTGAGGGAGAAGGTGAAGCATGGTGTAGTTGTTACCAAGGCCTGGGTCAATCCCATAGGAGCCAGGACACAAATGGCCTCTCAATGAATGTTGAATGTTCCCAATCAAGGCAAGAGAGGGAGTCTTTGTACCCTGTATCAACCATTCACTAGATGTGGGGTATGTCCAGGGAGGGATGAGGTAAGTTTGGGTGTCACAGCTTCCTCTGTCTGAGGGTAATCCCAGGGGTTTAGCTGTGTGCTGTCAGAAGCTAAGAGTATTGAATGCCTCCACCCTGGAAATTTGGAGGTGAAGCACAGCATTAATTACATTTATCTCCAACATGATGGTGAAAAATAATGTTTAATTACTAACATAGATACCTGTACGCTTAGAGGGACATTTCCCTTCAATCTATTGAGATTTCCTATAAAAAGTATGAAGAAAGTTTAAAATCCCGAATCCTCCAAAATAAGACTAATGTACCTAGAATTAGAGAGTAAATCCAAATTAAAATCTGGAAAATGTTTATGGACTATGTCCAGACAGTGCTTAACTGTTACAGGGTAATTCCTTTCATCTTTCCTTTTCCTCTAGAGATATTCTTGACCTCTTACTTTCCACAAAAGGATGGGTGAAAAGATAATTTTAACAATAATTATTATTAAGCTTTTAAAAGTTAGTTGTAGATAAAATTAGAAAAGTCAAAGTAGCAGTATTATAAGCATTCTGTTAAAAAAGAGAGAGAGAGAGAACAAAATAGAATATTGTCCTTAGATTTTCTTTTACATTTTTTTCCTATATGGTTGGCATATGGGTTGTTTAATTGATACACATTTTTATATATTTATGGGGAGCATATGCTATTTTATTAAATGCATAGAATGTGTAGTGATCAAGTTGAAGTATTTAGAATATCCATCACCTGGAACATTTATCACTTCTATGTGTTGGAAATATTTCAAGTACTCTTTTTCAGCTCCTTTTAAATATACAATATATTGTTGTTAACTATAGTTACCATATTCTGCTATTACACATAAGAAATTATTTCTAACTATACATTTAAGCCCACTAACTAACCTCTCTTCATGCCCCACCCAACACACTCACCCTTTCCAGCTTCTGGTAACTATAATTTTACTCTGTATCTCCCTAAGAGAACATTTTTGACTCCCACATATGAACATGACACACATGTTCATCAACAGGTCATGAACACTTTTCAAAAGAAGACATACATGTGGCCAAGCATGTGAAGAAAAGTTTAGCATCGCTGATTATTAAAGAAATGCAAATCAAAACTATAATGGGATACCATCTCACACTAGTAAGAGTGGCTATTATTAAAAAACCAAAAAAAAAAAAAACCCAGACACTGGAGAGGTTGCATGTGAGTGACAACAGGCAATATTTGTCTTTCTGTGCTTAGCTTATTTCTATAACATAATGACCCCAATTTCCGTCCATGTTGCCACAAATAACAGGATTTCATTCTTTTTTATGGCCAAGGAGTATTTCATTGTGTGTGTGTATATATACATATACATTTTTAAGTTCAGAGGGAGTTTGTTGTACAGATTATTTCATCACCCAGCTATTAAGCCTAGTACCCATTAGTTATTTTTCCTGATCCTCTCCCCTCCTCCAAAAGGCCGCAGTGTGTGTTGTTCCTCTCTATGTGTCCATGTGTTCTCATTATTTAGCTCCCACTTATAAATGAGAACATGCAGTATTTGGTTTTCTGTTCCTGCATTAGTTTGCTAGGGATAATGGCCTCCAGCTTTATCCATGTTTCTGTGAAGGACATGATCTCATTCCTTTTTATGGCTGCATAGTTTTCCATACTGTATATGTACCACATTTTCTTTATCCAGTCTAGCATTGATGGGCATTTAGGTTGATTCCATATCTTTGCTATTGTGAATAGTGCTGCAATTAACATAGATGTGCATGTGTCTTTATGATAGAACAATTTATATTTCTTTGAGTATATACCTAGTAATGAGATTGCTGGGGTAAATGGTTGTTCTGTTTCTACCTCTTTGAGGAATCACCACACTGCTTTTCACAATCGTTGAACTAATAATGTACACTCCCACCAAGTGTATAAGCATTCTTTTTTCTCTGCAACCTCTCCAGCATCTGTTATTTTTTGACTTTTAAATAATAGCCATTCTGACTGGTATGAGATGGTATCTCATTATATATTTGATTTGCATTGCTCTAATAATCAGTGATGTTGAGCTTTTCTTCATATGCTTCTTGGGCACATGTATGCCTTCTTTTGAAAAGTGTCTGTTTGTATCCTTTGCCCAAGTTTTAATGAGGTTGTTTTTCTCTCGTAAATTTGTTTAAATTCCTTATAGATACTAGACATTAGACGTTTGTCAGATCTATAATGAGATGTATTGGCTATGTTCCCACCCAAATCTCATCTTAAATTGTAATTCCCACAATTACCATGTATAGTGTGAGAAACCTGGTGAGTGGGAAGTAATTGAATCATGGGGGTGGATCTTTCCCATGCTTTCTCTTGATAGCGAATAAGTCTCAGGAAACCTGATGGTTTTTAAAACGGGAATTTTCCTACACAAGCTCTCTCTCGTGGTCGCCATGTAAGAAGTGCCTTTCACCTTCTGCCATGATTGTGAGGCTTCCCTAACCATGTGGAACTGTAAGTTCATCAAACCTATTTCTTTTTTGCAAATTGCCCAATCTTGGGTACTTATTTATCAGCAGCATGAAAACAGACTAATACAGTAAATTGGTACCAATAGAGTGGGATGCTGCTGAAAAGATACCTGAAAATGTGGAACTACTTTGGAACTGGGTAACAGGCAAAGGTTGGAACAGTTTGGAGGGCTCAGAAGAAGACAGAAAAATATGAGAACGTTTGGAACGTTCTAGAGACTTGTTGAATAGCTTTATCCAAAATGTTGATAGCAATATAGACAATAAAGTCCAGGCTGAGGTGGTCTCAGATTGAAATGAGGAACTTGGGAACTAGAGCAAAGGTGACTCTTATTATATTTTAGCAAAGAGACTGGCAGCATTTTGCCCCTCGAGATTTGTGGAACTTTGAACTTGAAAGAAATGATTCATGGTATCTGTCAGAAGAAATTTCTAACAAGCAAAGCATTCAAGAAGTGACCTGGGTGCTGTTAAAGGCACTCAGTTTTATCAAGGGAAGCATAGCAGGAAAGTTCAGAGAATTTGCAGCCTGACAATAGGATAGAAAATAAAATCCCATTTTCTGAGGAAAACTGTAAGCCAGCTACAGAAATATGCATAAGTAACAAGAAACTAAATGTTAATCCCCAAGACAATGGGGAGAATGTCTCCAGGGCATGTCAGAGATCTTCACAGCAGCCCCTCCCATCATGGGCCAGGAGGTCTAGAAGGAAAAAAATGGTTTTGTGGGCCAGGTCAGTGTCCCTGTGCTGTGTACAGCTGAGGGACTTGGTGCCCTGCATCCCAACTGCTCCAACCATGGCTAAAAAAGGCCAATGAAGAGCTTGGGCCATGACTTCAGAGGGTACAAGGCACAAGTCTTATCAGCTTCCACGTGGTGCTGAGTCTGCAAATGCACAGAAGTCAAGAATTGGGGTTTAGAAACATCCACCTAGATTTCAGATGATGTTTGGAAACACCTGGCTTCCCACGCAGAAGTTTGCTGCAAGGGCAGGGCCCACATGGAGAACCTCAGAGCAGTGCAGAAGGGAAATGTGAAGTCAAAACTACCACACAGAGTCCCTACTGAGGCACCACCTAGTGGAGCTGTGAGAAGAGGGCCACCATCCTTCAGACCCCAGAATTATAGATCCACCAACAGCTTGCACTGTATGCCTGGAAAAGGCAGACGCTCAACACCAGCCCATGAAAGCAGCTGGGAGGGAAACTGTACCCAGCAAAGACACAGGGGTGGAGCTGCCAAAGACCATGGGAATCCACCTTTTGCATCACTGTGACCTGGATGTGAGACATAGAGTCAAAGGAGACGATTTTGAAGCTTTAAGATTTGACCACCCCTCTGGATTTTGAACTTGCATGGGGCCTGTAGTCCCTTTACTTTGGCCAATTTCTCCCATTTGGAATGGCTGTATTTACCCAATGCCTTTTCCCCCATTGTATCCAAGAAGAAACTAACTTGCTTTTGATTTTACAGGCACATAGCTGGAAGGGACTTACTTCATCTCAGATAAGACTTTAGATTGTGAACTTTGCAGTTGATGCTAAAATGAGTTAAGACTTTGGGGGACTGTTGGGAAGGTGTGATTGGTTTTGAAAGGTGAGGACATGAGATTTGGGAGGGGCCGGGTGCTGAATGATATGTTTTGATGGTATCCCCAACCCAAATCTCATCTTGAATTGTAACTCCCACAGTTCCCATGTGTCGTTCAAGGAACCCGGTGGAAAGTAACTGAATTATGGGGGTAGTTCTTTACTGTGCTGTTCTTGGGATAGTAAATAAGTCTCACAAAATCTAATGGTTTCAAAAATGGGAGTTTCCCTACACAAGCTCTCTCTCTTGCCATTGCCACGCAAATGCTTTTCGCCTTCTGCCATGATTGTGAGGCCTTCCTAGCCATGTGGAACTGTAAGTCCATTAAACCTCTTTCTTTTTGTAAATTGTCCAGTCTTGGGTATATCTTTATCAGCAGCATAAAAATGGACTAATACACAGTTTCCAAAAAGTTTCTCATTCTGTAGGTTGTGTGTTTACTCTATTGACAGTTTCTTTTGCAGTGCAGAATCTCTTTAGTTTAATTAGATGCCATTTGTCAATTTTTGCTTTTGTTGCAATTGCTTTTGGCATCTTCATCATGAAATCATTGCCTGTGTCATATCTATGTCTAGGATGGTATTGCCTAGGTTGCTTTCCAGGGTTTTTATAGTTTTGGGGTTTACACATAAGTACAGGTATCCCTTTGATAAACTGGTTTTTCTTTGTATAAATATCCAATAGTGGGATTGCTGGATAGTATGGTAGTTCTATTTTTAGTTTTAAGAGAAATCTCCATACTATTTTCCAAAATTGCTGTACTAATTTACACTCCCAGGTATGTGGTTCTTTTCATTAACACAGTTCATACAGGAAATGGCCTGCTTTCTTTTATATATTTATTGTATATGTTTAAGATATAAAATATGATGTTTTGATGTACATATATATATAAAATGAAATGAATACTACAGTCAAGCTAATTAACAGATCGGTTTTTCACATATAAACAACATATATAATGAATTATATAAACACTCTCCCTCTTTCTATATATATATGTATATATAAATCCTATATATATATAGTCATTCTGAGTAGAAGTTGTCTCATTTCCCCAACTTAATGCATATCAATCAGGAATCTTAATTGTAGTTAATTGAAAAGAACCTTGATCCTGTATTCTATATCTAGAGCAAATGAAAATTCTGGCAGAATCTAGATAAGCAGCCAATACCTTAGATGGAATGGAGGCTGAAAAGCAAGCTCATGGCATTTTATTTAGTTTACTAAGAAAGAGACTCTGCCTCCCAATGGACTCATACGGCAGAGAATTTCCCACAAATAGGAAGGAGAATCCACAGGCATGGCAGCAAACAGAATTTCATTATCTCTACAATCTGCTCATTTGTGTGACCAACACCAACATAATTTTTCAAATTCATAAATATTAAATTAAAAAATCCTGCCTAACCTACAATGCAATTGTCCCTTGTAATTCAAAAATAGTCTTTTCTAATAGCAGATAATGGCCAATATTTTCCTCAGTCACTTCATTCAGCACCAAGGCCAGGACTCTGGCTAATTATTTCTATAGTTCTGTTGCAATCCTCTCTCAATAATGTATAATCTGTAGATTAAATTGTAATGTTATCCATCATTAACATACTACATCTAAAATATTTGAATCGATGGAAAGAAAAGAGCAAGAAAGCACAAGAACAAGAACTCACACTCATTTTTCTAAAATTGATGATGGTGTTTCCAATTCAGTTGAGATATTGTTGTGACCCCCAGCAGAAGCATTTCTTCCTTAGCACTAAGATTTCCAAGTCATCCAAACTCAGAGTCATAGACCTGGGAGCAAACATTTTTGAGTCTCATGGGTTGTTAAATGAATCTGAGACAGTAACTCTGTCAAGCATTCCTAGTGTGCCCTTCAAATTCTCTCAGGCCTCACTCTCACTCAAGCCCCTGCAATGGTGACCAGTTCCACAGGCTTCAGTGGACTTTGTGTAGATGCAACATGAAATCCTTCATCTTGAGCCTGTGTCATGTCCTTCTTGTTTCTTGTACCAGAGCATCTCTGATGCTATGTTACAGGTAATGCAGGAGTCTATTCAGCACTCATTCATGTGGAGTCCAGAAGGGTGAGTCAAAACTCTTAAATCACGTTTTTCCAGTAGAAGTGGAAGCCCATGAACAAAAGTTTCCATAATTTTTGTTCCCAGGAGCCACTTCTGAGATGCATTTCATACGCCTTCTTAGAATGTACTGCAAGTTTAAGTACTTTTTGCCCACAGTGGTGAATGACTTAAAAATGCATACTTGTTTTGGGTTTGCCACATTCATTCTAATTCAATCCTTCTGCTACTCTTTCCTGCTCCCAAGTTCACTCAGCAAATGAAAGATTTACACAAGCTTTTATACAGGTCCTTCTCTCTCTCTCTCTCTCTCTTTTTTAAAGATGGAGTTTCACTCTTATTGCCCAGGCGAGAAAGCAATGGTGCAATCTCAGCTCACTGCAACATCTGCCTCCTGGGTTCAAGCGATTCTCCTGCCTCAGCCTCCTGAGTAACTGTGATTATAGGCATGTACTACCATGCCCGGCTAATTTTGTATTTTTAGTAGAGATGGGGTTTCTCCATGTTGGTCAGGCTAGTCTTCAACTCCTGACCTCAGGTGATTTGCCTGCTTTGGTCTCCCAAAGTGCTGGGATTACACACGTGAGTCACTGCATGTGGCTTCAGGTCCTTCTTTCAAAGACACACAGGTTAAAAGGAAATAGCTTATATTCGCACACGCTTATTTGGGGCCTTCTAAATATCAACTTAGAAGTAAAGAAGTAAGTGTATTTGGTTTTGGTTCTGAGTATATATCACTTTGTAAGATGATACATCAGTCTTGTAAGTTGTCTGTAGCTAATATTGTAAAACATACTTTAATAAGACATCATACTGCTTTATGCAACCAGTTGTTTCTGGATGAAGCAGTATGTGGTAAGACTAGTAAAGTCAATGACAATTATTTTATCGCCTTAATTATGTCTTAGGCATAACTCCAAGTAATAATTAATTCTATAAATGATATCATTGTGTGGGATAGGGCATTCAGTAATTTCATGGATTGTTGTTGGAAAAAGCAGGATAGGCGGGGCAAAAAAGTCCAAACTAATATAGCTATTTGTTCCAATATGGAAAATTGAAGCTCCTTTCGTTGTTAAATGTGTTACATGCAATCAGTTTGACACCCTCCACTTGGCTGGCCCCCCAAAGAGTTAAGGTTTGATTAGCTGGTGCTATTGAAAAATTAAAATTCATCAATGGCAGTAGGTTGATGAAACTTAATGAGAAGAAATTTAGGTTTTGAGCCCACTCCTAGTCTTTATTCTTTCCATTCTCATCACTTCAAATCTTTTTCCTTCTGCTGTGGAATAGCCCACATCTGGTATCAAATTTTATATGTGTGTTCTTAATCCGAGCAACAAAAGCTGCATTTCTTGAATTTTTAAAAAAGCTTATTAATCAGATCGCTCAATCTATGTCAATTATCCACTCCCAAGCTTCAGTATCTGCCATTGTGATCCTCACTTGTGGGAAGCAATCTCATTAGTTGGGGAACTCCCCAAATATAGAAAGGGTTTCTAAGATGTTTACTAGGATATCTCGTTTTGTGTTGTTGATGTGGCTGTTGCTCTTAGTTAAGATGCACATTTTTTCCTTCAGGAAGGCTAATTCTGACTCAGGTTATTTGAAATTGAGAAGCCTAAACCTGCATCACAACATGGATATAGTGTATAATAAAGAACTGAATTATATTTCCTGATTGCATCGTCATCATTCAACAAGTTTTTATTGACTGTCTTTCTCTGCCAGGCACTGCTTTAGAGTCTGTGGATACAAAGAGATTGAGATGAACTTTGCCATAGTGCACGAGGTGCTTACAGTCTGCTAGGAGGGGATCAAATAACCAATTAATTATATTTGCAATAACTACTCAGAAAAAAATACATGATACTATGAGAACAACTAATGAGAAAATGGGGTTTGTCCTTCTGGTTTATGGCAGGAAGACTGAGGAAATTACCTTTACAATAAATCCTGCAAAAGTAAAAATAAAGGGGCATCAACAAAAGAAGGAAGGTATGTTTGTACCAAAGTCACACAATCCTTAACTATTATTCTTTACTAGTCAAATAGCTTCCTATTTCTTTATGTTTAGTTAATATAGATACATCGTTATTTATAGATTATCTGTGTTCATGCTGAGCTTAATTTAACTACAGTTCTATAAAAATATAAAATATAATAAAACACATTTTATGCAGAAAGGAATCACCCATATGGAATAATGATATTGTTCACTTGCCCCAGAAATTCTATGGAAATGGGTATCTCCAATTTATTGGACAGGAGGTTTTGTCATCTGCTGTAGTGTCAATGTTTTCCTCAATGAGAGCCTAATGTACTATTCGAATCATTGCTTTTCTGTGAAAAGAAAGTTAAAATTCTGCTGATATTTTACTCCCTCTGCACTTTCCATTTTGGCAGTTTGGCTTTCTGGCTGGTTACTTTAATCATTTTAAGTGCTTGAACTAAGAACCCATTTAACACTTTCCATTAATAAAGAAAAATGTGGTCCAGGAATACCTAACTTAAAATCTTAGAGGTCATATAGTTTAACCTCCATCCAATTCAGGGAACTCTGCATCACTTGTCTGACAGGTGGTATTCTAGATCTTCTTAAAATCTTCTAATGATGGAGAGTTCTCTGACATTAAAAGGCAAAAAAAAAAAAAAAAAAAAAAAAAAAAAAACCCTTATGTGCTTGAACCAGCACAATCAGCTCTAAGATCTAGACATTATACATCTGTATCAGTTAGAATAGGTGCAAAGATAAGTACCTGAACACCCAAATGCACAGTGGATCAAACGCCCAATATTGTTTTTCTTTATGTACAAAAAAAAAAAAAATAGTCTTGAAGGTAGCAGGAAGGGCTGGTACAGTGGATCCACAAAGTCATCAGGCACCTAAGGACTTTGGTCCCTTCCAGGTCCAGACTACCAAACCTATGCTTTCAAAGCATGAATCAAGATGGCTGCTATAGCTTCAGCCATCAGGTCTATATTTCTTCACTGGCCAGAATATAGTCACATGAAATGCCTGATAGAAAGGGTGCCAAGAAATGTAATCTTTAACCTAGGTATCCATATGCCCACAAAATATTTGGAGCTCCTATTACTAAGAAAGATGCAGAGAATGAGACATGGAAGAGGCTAGAGTTTAAGCTTTTTCTGTAAAAGGGCAGATAGTGCTGAAGAGGATGTGGAGAAATAGGAACGTTTTTACACTGTTGGTGGGAGTGTAAATTAGTTTAACCACTGTGGAAGACAGTGTGGTGATTCCTCAAAGATCTAGAACCAGAAATACCATTTGACCCAGCAATCCCGTTACTGGATATATATCCAAAGGATTATAAATCATTTTACTATAAAAACACATGCACACATATATTTACTGCAGCACTGTTCACAATAGCAAAGACTTGGAACCAACCCAAATGCCCATCCATGACAGACTGGATAAAGAAAATGTCATACATATACACCATGGAATACTATGCAGCCACAGAAAAGGATGAGTTCACGTCCTCTGCAGGGACATGGATGAAACTGGGAAACATCATTCTCAGCAAATTAACACGAGAACAGAAAACCAAACACTGCATGTTCTCACTCATAAGTGGGAGTTGAACAAAAAGAACACATGGACACAGGGAGAGGAACATCACACACCAGGGCCTGTCAGGAGGTAGAGGGCTAGTGGAGGGATAGCATTAGGAGAAATACCTAATGTAGATGATGGGTTGATGGATACGGCAAACCAGCATGGCACATGTATACCAATGTAACAAGCTGGCATGTTCTGCATATGTATCCCAGAACTTAAAGTATATATATATATATATATATATATATATATATTTACTATATATATATATTTTTTTTTTAAAAAGGGGCATATAGCAAATTCTTTCAGCTATATGGTCTCAATCACAAATACGCAACTTTACCATTGTAGTGAGAAAGCAGCCATAGCCAATATATAAGTGAATAAATACACTGTGTTCCAATACAAGTTCATTTACATAAACAAGAAGTGGGCCAGATTTTGCCTTATTGTTAACTGACCCCTAAACAGACAAATAGCAAGCTATTCCCCATTTATTAGTGCATCTGAAGATAACATTTATTTTGTTGATAAGGAACTAAATCCTTAATTCCATTTTACATGAAATGCTGATTAATTAGTGATGACATTTTTAAAAATTTAAGTGTATCTCCTCACATTTGTATTTTCCTTACATTTGCCATTTATATATTCCCTCTTTTCTGACATTGGTAAATCTGTTAAGCATGCCATCAACGTTTTCTTTCAAATTGCTGATGATAATGTTGGACAGCATAATGATATGCATTAAGAGTTTCAGAGATCTCTTTCACAGTTCAGCAAATACACATTTATTGAGAAAAGATTATACACCAAGCACTAAATTAATCACTGAAGCTTTAACAGCATCCAGGATGAAGCACTTGCTCTTTGGAACTATGCAGTACAGACCAGTATTTACAGTTTGGAAGTGAATCAGAGTCATGAAGGGAGCTTGTTCAAAGTGTAGATTCCCATAGAACACCTCAAGTAATTCTAATTCATTTGGTTTATGGTGGGACTAGTGCCAGGACATTTTTATTTATTGTAGAACACACACCCTGGTGGTTTTGATCTAGTCCATGATTTAGAACCCAGTACTATTCTTTTTAGAGGAGATGTCATTAAGACCAATTTCCCTATCTTGCCTGCAATGGTATTATGAGAAGTTTACCTAATCCATGGCTAACTTCAGACTATACTCTGTGTATCCACTGGCCTTCTATTTTTAAGATTATATTCCTATTTTTAATACGAGGTTAATGGCTTTCACTTAATCTTTCTTAAGTAATCACAAATAACAAATGTTAACAGTTACTAAAGCTTCCTCTATACCCCAACAGAGAGCTCAATACTTTACACATATTGCCTTATATAAACCTCAAACAATCACATGATACAGCACTGTTATTAACCATATTTTACAGATTAATAAACTGAGGCCTAGAGAGCTGAATCATTGCCCAGGGTCACAACACCTATGAGTAGAAAAGCAATGGTATAAACACAAATTCATATAACCTAGCACCTTCTTTAAATCATTCTTCCCTACTATGTCTCTATAACTTTTCAACATTTTTCTGAATTTTATTGGATTTAAATGAGATTATTAAACCAAGTGATCTGGACTACATCATTTCTTACTTAAAAAAGGCATCTCGAACCAGAAACAAAATAATACATACTGTATTATTTTATTTCTAGAAAGTAAAAACAAGCAAAATAAATTCAGGCTAACATCAGGATAGTGGCTACCATTAGAGGGGGTAGCGAGTAAAAAGGGGGGTTTTAATTAAGGGGACATGAGGTGGCTTCTAGGATGCCCAATATGTTATATTTATGATCTCACTACTCTTACACGGCTATGTTTATTTGGAAAATTACTGAGATGTGTAATTACCTTTATGTTTATCATATTAAATAGAAAGCGAAAATATACCTTGTGCATGCCTGTCTACCAAAAATGATGTATTGGGGTATATTTAAAATGATACATAAACTAAATGCTCTGGAAAACATTATTCCTATGGTTCTAAACTCTGGATGCTTATGAAAATCACATGAAAACATTCCTGGACATACACATCCTCCTAAGTCTAACTGGAAGAAGTTTAACAGGAAGAAGTTAAATCCCTGAATAGACCAATAACAAGTTCTGAAACTGAGGCAGTAATTAATAGCCTACCAACAAAAAAAGTCCAGGACTAGACAGAGTCACAGCCAAATTCTACCAGGGGTACAAAGAGGAGATGGTACCAATCCTTCTGAAACTATTCCAAGCAACAGAAAAAGAGGGAATCCTCCCTAACTCATTTTATGAGGCCAGCATCATCCTGACACCAAAACCTGGCAGAGACACAACAAACAAAGAAAATATCAGGCCAATATGCCTGATGAATATCGATGCAAAAATCCTCAATAAAATTCTGGCAAACTGAATCCAGCAGCACATCAAAAAGCTTATCCACCAAGACGAAGTCGGTTTCATCCCTGGGATGCAAGCCTGGTTCACCATATGCAAATCAATAAACATAATCCATCACATAAACAGAACCAATGATAAAACTACGTGATGATCTCAAGAGATGCAGAAAAGCCCTTCGATGAAATTCAACACCACTTAATACTAAAACTCTCAATGAACTAG
>NW_016814742.1:2356531-2366923 GCF_001698545.2 Rhinopithecus bieti | reverse complement strand
AATCCAGCAGCACATCAAAAGCTTATCCACCAAGACGAAGTCGGTTTCATCCCTGGGATGCAAGCCTGGTTCACCATATGCAAATCAATAAACATAATCCATCACATAAACAGAACCAATGATAAAAACTACGTGATGATCTCAAGAGATGCAGAAAAGCCCTTCGATGAAATTCAACACCACTTAATACTAAAAACTCTCAATGAACTAGGTATTGATGAAACACATCTCAAAATAATAAGAGCTATTCATGACAAACCCAAAGCCAGTATCATACTGAATGGGCAAAAGCTGGAAGCATTCCCTTTGTAAATCAGCCCAGATAAGGATGCCCTCTCTCATCCCTCCTATTCAACATAGTATTGGAAGTTCTGGCCAGGGCAATCAGGCAAGAGAAAGAAATAAAGGTATTCAAATAGGAAGAGAGGAAGTCAAATTGTCTCTGTTTGCAAATGACATGATTGTACATTTAGAAAATCCCATCGTCTCAGCCCAAAATCTCCTTAATCTGATAAGCAACTTCAGCAGAGTCTCAGGATACAAAATCCGTATGCAAAAATCATAAGCATTCCTATACACCAATAGCGGAGAGCCAGATCACAAGTGAACCACCGTTCACAATTGCTGCAAAGAGAATTTTTAACCATAGGAATCCAACTTACAAGGGATATAAAGGACCTCTTCATGGAGAACTACAAACCGCTACTCAAGGAAATAAAAGGAAGCACAAACAAATGGGAAAACATTCCATGCTCATGGATAGGAAGAATCAGTATTGTGACAATGGCCATACTGCCCAAAGTAATTTATAGATTCAGTGCTATCCCCATCAAGCTACCATTGACTTTCTTCACAGAATTGGAAAAAACTAAACTTCATATGGAACCAAAAAAGAGCCCTTATAGCCAAGACAATCCTAAGCAAAAAGAGCAAAGCCAGAGGCACCATGCAAACTGACTTCAAACTATACTACAAGGTTACAGTAATCGAAGCAGCATGATACTGGTACCAAAACAGATGTACAGACCAATGGAACAGAAACGGAGGCCTCAGAAATAACACCACACATCTACAGCCATCTGATCTTTAACAAACTTGACAAAAACAAGCTACGGGGAAAGAATTCCCTATTTAATAAATGCTGTTGGGAAAACTGGCTAGTCATATGCAGAAAACTGAAACGGGGCCCCTTCCTTACGCCTTACACAAAAATTAACTCAAGATGGATTAAAGATTTAAATATAAGACCTAAAATCATAAATACCCTAGAAGAAAAGCTAGGCAATACCATTCAGGACATAGGCATAGGCAAAGACTTCATGACTAAAACACCAAAAGCAAAGCCAACAGAAGCCAAAATTGACAAATGGGATCTAATTAAACTAAAGAGCTTCTGCACAGCAAAAGAAACTATCATCAGAGTGAACAGGCAACCTACAGAATGGGAGAAAGTTTTTGCAATCTATCCATCTGACAAAGGGCTAATATCCAGATACAAAGAACTTAAGCAAATTTACAATAAAAAAAAAACATCAAAAAGTGGGCAAAGTATATAAACAGACACTTCTCAAAAGAAGACATTTATGCAGCCCAAGAACGTAAAAAAATAAAAAAATAAAAAATAACTCATCACTGATCATTAGAGAAATGCAAATCAAAACCACAATGAGATACCGTCTCACACCAGTTAGAATGGCGATCACTAAAAAGTCAGGAAACAACAGATGCTAGAGAGGATGTGGAGAAATAGGAACACTTTTACACTGTTAGTGGGAATATAATTTAGTTCAACCATTGTAGAAGACAGTGTGGTGATTCCTCAAGGATTTAGAACCAGAAATACCATTTGACCCAGCAATCCCGTTACTGGGTATATACCCAAAGGATTATAAATCATTCCACTATAAAAACACATGCACATGTATGTTTATTGGAGCACTGTTCACAATAGTAAAGACTAGGAACCAACCCAAATGTCCATCCATGATAGACTGCATTAAGAAAATGTGTCACATATACATCATGGAATACTATCAGTCATAGAAAGGATGAGTTCATGTCCTTTGCAGGGACATGGATGAAGCTGGAAAACATCATTCTCAGCAAACTAACATAAGAACAGAAACCAAACACTGCAGGCTCTCACTCATAAGTGGGAGTTGAACAATGAGAACGCATGAATATAGTGAGGGGAACATCACACACCAGGGCTTGTCAAGGGTGTGGGGGCCTGGGGGAGGGATAACATTAGGAGAAATACCTAATGTAGATGACTGATTAAGGGCTTCAGCAAATCAGCATGGCATATGTATACCTATGTAGCAAACCTGCACGTTCTGCACATGTACCCCAGAACTTAAAATGTAACAAATAAAATCACATGAAAACATTTTTAGAACTTTATCTCAGAGATTTTGATACTAAGTGGAGCAAGGGTATTTTATTTTAAAAGGCTATCAGGTGATTCTCATATGTAGCCAGGTTTGAGAAGCACTGTTCTATTCTACAGAATTCTCTTCTAATTTTCTACACATTTGTGTAGACCAGGAGACAAGAAGGAGCTGAATGGCTCAGGCTCTGGTCTTGCAGATCCTTGCAGAAACAAAGTGGAGGAGGAAGATGCATAGACATTGTGGGAGCAAGGGAGGGGTAATCAGTTGAGTCAATATTCAGGGGTATTTAGAAAATAACATAGGCACCTAAGGCTTTTTCCTGCTTACATAAATGAAAATAAAATGACCTTTAATCATTTTATTTCATCTAGGATTATCAAATTAAAGGCCTAAGATCACTGTCTATTTGCCCAAGGCTCACTTCAATGTGCTATTATCTTTAAATATTGTATAGAGAGTCATTTCTGCAGCCCTTCCTTCAATTAATAATTCAGATACTTTATTGAGTGTTATTATGTGTCAGTCTCTGCTCTTTGCCCTTAACTACTACAATGAGCCAGACAAGCAAAGTCCTTGTTGTCAGAGGTTATATTCCAATTAGGAAGAATATAATTAAAGAAATAAGCAAGATAAATCTTTATTCATCCAGTCCTTGACATGTAGATACTGTACCTGAAAGATGGATAATTCTTAAAATCTGAAATAAAGGGATGATGATCTGTTTTACCACAATGACCAGTTTTACCTATGAGCAACCTGAGGTACAAACCCTAATCTGGCTGAGTCCGGCTCCTACATTTTTCAAATGTACTTCATTGACATCCAGAGTTGTGGCTAGTGCAGCTTTGTAGATGGAATGAGAAGGAAGTAGTTAACAAAGACAACAAAATGAGCACTTTCTAGATGCAAGTCACTCTACTATGTATTGAGAGGCACACGACTGAGTAAATAGCCAGTCGTTTCTGCCTTCTTAGAATTTATAATGTAGTTTAGGAGATAAGATTCCATTTATTTCATACATGAAAACTAGCTCATATCAGAACGTGAATGCTAAGTGCTAAATAAGATCAGATAATAAAGAGCATAAAATGTCAGAGGGGGGAGCAGTCTGTCCTTGCTGCACAGTGCAGTTTTTCCTAAAGGCAAATTTCATAATGTCCCTTATGTGTTTAAAAGCCTTCAGCTGCCTTCAATCTACTCCAGTGTGGCTCAGGAATTCCTTTGTGTAAAATAGGAGGCCTTTCGTGATCTCCCCCTGTCTCTGCTACTCCAATTCCACAACCCTCCAGCCCCATCCACTCCATGAGTTACCTTTCCCAGGCAGCTATTTCTGATGACATAAACTCCAAGTCTTCCTAGTTTGGGTACATTCATAGGGTATCAGATATAGTTCTCTCAAAGCTCTCCAAACACTGAATTTTGCTTGTTACTTATGCACTCCCCATCCCTGGAGAATTTTGTAAACTCAAATTCCTTCCACAGGATACTTTTAGTAGACACAGTGGGCTGCCCACTCAATGCCCATTAACCCAATCTTTCTTGTCAACACAAACTAACTTTATCTAAGGATCCAGCTTTCAGGGAAAGTGACTACATTCTCAATTAAGGAGTCAATCCTAGATTAGCAAATTGGTTTACTGCCAGTAACTAGTTTAGGAGTGGAAAAGTGACATAATTCTGGCCAATGAGACATGAAAGGATGTCAACCGGATGGGGAGAAACTTCTGAAAAGATTTCTTCAGTTTTAAAAGGTGACACAGAGGAATAGACTTATTTGGACAATATTATGTCTGGAAATGCTTCAGGAAAATGTGGCAAAAGAAATATATAAAGAACCTGGGATTTTAAGGTTTTCATTAAGTGAAATAAACTCTAGAACCATCTTACTTTGGGGTTTTTGTCTTGTTATCTGTAATTAAAACTATCTTAAATGTTAGAAAATTGATTTTCTTTTATTTAAGATGCTGAGGGTTCAAAATGGCTAACTTTTTATCAACTAACCAGGATGGTGTTTTCAAACAGTTTGTGAACATCCAAATGACATCTGTTGTAATGTGTATTTTGAATCAAACAAAAAAATATATATATATTGTATTTTATTTTAAAAAGGAATAATGGGAGAACCTCTGAATACTTAGGAAATGAGAATTTATAGCAGTTAATAAGCTCAAATAAGATGAGGTTGCTGATGACAGTCGAACTTTAATGTTGGGACCATCATAATTCTTAGTTATGTTGATTTTATTCTTACATATTATTTAATTTATACCCAGGATGAACAGATAGATAAGAAACACATATGGAATGCTACGCTGAGTGCCGTGGCTCGCACCTGTAATCCTAGCACTTTGGGATGCCAAGGTGGAAGGATTGCTTGAGGCCAGGAGTTCAAGACCAGGCTGGGCAATATGGCAAAACCCTATCTCTACTAAAAATGCAGAAATTAGCCAGGCATGTTGTTATGCACCTGTAATCCCAGCTACTTGGGAGGCTGAGGCAGGAGAATAGCTTGAGCCTAAGAGGCTCAAGCCTCGGAGGCTGGGAAGGTTGCAGTGAGCCTAAATGCTGCCGCTGCACTCCAGCCTGAGTGACAGAGTGAGACTCTGTCTCAAAAAAACAAACAAAAAGACATAAGATATGCCAATGCCGAAGTCCAAGTTAGGGAGAAGTATAAAAATAATAACTGCAAATTTGCCTCAATGTGATATTCATAAGAACCAGTTCCATAAGTTACATTTATCTGTTCAAAATTCTGTTCAGCATAGAAAGATGCCTCTAGTAGTTTAAAAATTAAAGAGATAAAACAATCTGGTGATGATTATATCTAATTTGGCTTTTCATTTTGTTGAATAAAACTATACCCCACAATCTGTTACTTGAATAGAAGAGTTTATAAATCTTAGTTTAAAACCTTTCCTTTTATCTCATTGTTAAAAAAATAGAAATTATAGAAATAAGCTGATGGATTTTGAAGTACAAAATTCAGAATGTTAAACAAGGTCATGAAAAGTTCTGTATACTTTTATATTGTTGTATATATTTAAATGGCATCTCTAGGATTAAAGTATATAAATTACTTGTCATTTTTGATTTTTTTATTTAGATATCATTTTAAAATTAGAAAAATTGTGAAGTACTAAAGTACAGAGAGTATCTGGAATTCCCTTCACCTATTTTATTTATTCTTAACCACTGAACAATTATCAAAGCTAAGAAATTAACATTGGTGCAATACTATTGATTAAACTTGACTTTATTTGTATTTTACCAGTTTTTTCATCAATGTCCCTTTTCTGTTTCGAGATCCAGTCCAGGGTCCTGCACTGAATTTAGTTGTCATTTCTCCTGGATCTCTAATCTGTGACACTTCATTATTTTCTTATCAGTTCATGACCTTGATACTTTTGTAGAATGACCTTCAATTGGGGTTTGTCTGATGTTTTCTCATGATTAAATTGAGGTTATGCAGTACAGTACTGTGAAGGATCACATAGAAGTGATGTGCCCCTCTCAGAGGATACATAATGTCAGTATATATTACTGCTAATATTAACTTTGATCACTCAGATAAAGTGGTATCTACCAGGTTTATTCACTGTAAAGCTACTATTTTTTCCATTTGCAATTAATAAATATGGGGGTATGCCTCATAATTAACAAATATCTGGAGGGAGATGATTTTCCTGTTTCTTTCTAAATTTTCACTCACTAATTTTAGCGGCAATTAGTGAATCTTGTTTGCAGCAATTATTTTTATTACTATAAGTTCTAGGGAACATGTGCACAATGTGCAGGTTTGTTACATATGTGCCATGTTAGTGTGCTATACCCACTAACTCGTCACTCACATTAGGTATATCTCCTAATGCTATCCCTCCGCCCTCCCCCACCCCACAACAGGCCCCAGTGTGTAATGTTCCCCTTCCTGTGTCCAAGTGTTCTGATTGTTTGATTCCCACCCACAAGTGAGAACATGCAGTGTTTGGTTTTTTGTCCTTACGATAGTTTGCTGAGAATGATAGTTTACAGCTTCATCCATGTCCCTACAAAGGACATAAACTCATCCTTTTTTATGGCTTCATAACATTCCATGCTGTGTATGTGCCACATTTTCTTAATCCAGTCTATCATTGATGGACATTTGGGTTGATTCCAAGTCTTTGCTATTGTGAATAGTGCTGCAATAAACATACGTGTGCATGTGTCTTTATAGCAGCATTATTTGTAATCCTTTGGGTATATACGCAGTAATGGGATGGCTAGGTCAAATGGTATTTCTAGTTCTAGATCCTTGAGGAATCGCCACACTGTCTTCCACAATGGTTGAACTAGTTTACAGTCCTACCAACAGTGTAAAAGTGTTCCTATTTCTCCACATCCTCTCTAGCATCTGTTGTTTCCTGACTTTTTAATGATTGCCATTCTAACTGGTGTGAGACGGTATCTCATTATGGTTTTGATTTGTATTTCTCTGATGGCCAGTTATGATGAGCATTTTTTCATGTGTCTGTTGGCACTTGCAGCAATTATTGTAGTATCACTTCTCTTCCATTTATTTATTCAGCTTTCTACTGATATTCATGTGAACTCATGGGTACCCATATTATTGTTGGGGTTATAACCCAATATTATTTATTATGTTGCTCAGATTATACCAATCTAAACTATCATGAGTTCATACAGATACCTTCAACTCTAATCCAGAACCACAGGGCTCCTTCTTGCATTTCTTCCTTATTTGTAACTTCTTTCTTCTAGAGAAATACAGCTCTGGTTATCACAGCTATTTACCGATTTGTTTCAGCCTAGTATATATATAGTCTCAGAATTGATAAACCACACTCCTGGGAGAAACAAATTTACCAACTAGAGTTCAATGGTAGTATAAAACTATTTCTGGACCAGGCACGGTGACTCACGCCTATAATCCCAGCATTTTAGGAGACCTAAGGTGGGTTGACTGCTTGAACCTAGGGGTTTGAGACCAGCCTGGGCAACAAGGCAAAACCCTGTCTTTACAAAAAATACAAAAATTATTTGGGTGTGGTGGCACATGTCTGTAGTCCCAGTTACTCTGGAGGCCGGGGTGGGAAGATCACTCGAGTTGAGGAGGTAGAGACTCCATGATCATGTCACTGCACTCTAGTCTGGATGACATAACAAGATCTTGTCTCAAAACAAACAATTTCTTTTTGTAGTATCTAGTCAAATCACTTCTTTTCTAAAATTACTTACCTGAGTTCATTTATTCCTTGCCCTCTTTATTCATTTGTAATGTAGTTCATTTCATTTGTCACAGTCTGCATTTCATCTTTCCCTTCTCATCCTGGTTGATTTTTTAAAAGTTACATACAATAAAATTTACTCTTTGTGCAGTATATGTCTATGGGTTTTGACAAATGCATGAAGTCATATATACTCCACCATAGTTTTATATGGAATAGTTCCATCACCTTAAATATTCCCGTGTGTTACCCTTCATTTCTTAACTCCTTTGTTCACCTTCCAATCCCTAGCACATTGATCTGTCTTTGGTTCCAAAGTGCCATATAAATGGATTAATGCATTATATAGCTTCTGAAGTCTGGGTTCTTTCACCTAATAAAGTGAGTTTAGGTTCAGTTTATATTGTTGTATGATAAAATTGTTTATTCCTTTTAATTGCAGAGTAGTATACAGTTGTATAAAAGTACCACAGCTAGTTCATGCATTGACTGGTTGAATGACACATAAATGAGTTGTTTCCACTTATTGGTGCTGTTGAATAAAGCTGACATTAAACATCCATGTAAAGATTTTTATGTAAAAATAAGTTGTCATTGCTGTTGAATAAATACTTAGGAATGTGATGGTAGGTCATATAACAAATGTATTTTTAAGTTTACAACTAAATGTCAAACTGTTTTCTAAAGTGGCAACATTTTGCATTTCCCCCTGCAGCGTATGGGAGCACCAATTGCTCTACATCCTCACCAGCACTTATTATTGCCTTTTAAGTACTTATTATTATTACGTTAGGCATTCTAATAGGTGTGTAGTTATATCCCGTTGAGTTTTAATTTGCATTTAATTAACATTTCCTTAATGATACATCGTTTATGTCCTTAGCTAACATCTGTATGTCTCCTTTGGTAAAGTGTTTGTTCAAATCTTTTGGGTAATTAAATGAATTTTTTTGTTTTCTTATTCTTGAGTTTTGAGAGTTCTTTATATATTCTGGAAATAAGATCTTTATATAATTTGCAAATAATTTCTCTCACTAGCACTCTGTGTTCTTATTCTCTTCACTATGTCTTTCATACAACAATATATTTTCATTTTGACAAAGTAGAATTTACCATCTCTCTGTTTTGGGGATCATTCCTTTACATTCATATCTAAAAGCCCTCCCACCCAAGATTTTCTTCATAAAGTTTGATAATTTTACATGTTAAATTTAGGCATGTAACTCATTTAATTTTCATATAGATTGAGGTTTATATTTTTGCATATGAATGTCCAATTTTTGTAAGGAAAATTTTTAAACAGACTATCACTTCTCTATTGAATTTCACTGAACTTTTGTTGAAAATCAGTTGACTATATTCGTGTGCATCTATTCACAGAGTCTTCTGTTTCATTGATCTATGAGTCTATTGTCTAAGCAATACCTTATGGTAGTAGCTCTATAACATGCCTTGAAATCAGGCAATGTGAGGAAGTTCCAAGATGGCCAAATAGGAACAGCTCCCGTCTACAGCTCCCAGCATGAGCGACACAGAAGATGAGTGATATCTGCATTTCCAACTGAGCTTTGAAGAGAGCAGTGGTTTTTCCACACGAGTTTGAGATCTGAGAATGGACAGACTGCCTCCTCAAGTGGGTCCCTGACCTCCGAGTAGCCTAACTGGAAGACACCCCCAAGTAGGGGCCAAATGACACCTCATACAGCTGGGTGACCCTCTGAGACAAAACTTCCAGAGGAAGGATCAGGTGCAACATTTGCTGTTCTGCAACACTTGCTGTTCTGCAGCCTCTGCTGGTGATACCCAGACAAACAGGGTCTGGAGTGGAACTCCAGCAAACTCCAACAGACCTGCACCTAAGGGTCCTGACTGTTAGAAGGAAAACGAACAAACAGAAAGGACATCCACACCAAAAACCCATCTGTAGGTCACCATCATCAAAGACCAAAGGTAGATAAAACCACAAAGATGGGGAGAAACCAGAGCAGAAAAGTTGAAAATTCTAAAAACCAGAGCATCTCTTCTCCTCCAAAAGATCGCAGCTCCTCGCCAGCAACAGAACAATGCTGGACAGAGAATAACTTTGACGAGTTGACAGAAGTTGGCTTCCAAAGATTGGTAATAACAAACTTCTCCAAGTTAAAGGAGGACGTTCGAACCCATCGCAAGGAAGCTAAAAACCTTGAAAAAAGATTAGATGAATGGCTAACTAGAATAAACAGCACAGAAAAGACCTTAAATGACCTGATGGAGCTGAAAACCATGGCTCGAGAACTACATGATGCATGCACAAGCTTCAGTAGCCAATTTGATCAACTGGAAGAAAGGGTATCAGTGATTGAAGATCAAATGAATGAAATGAAGTGAGAAGAGAAGTTTACAGAAAAAAAGTAAAAATAAACATACAAAGCCTACAAGAAATATGGGACTATGTGAAAAGACCAAATCTATGTTTGATTGGTGTACCTGAAAGTGATGGGGAGAATGGAACCAAGTTGGAAACACTCTTCAGGATATTATCCAGGAGAACTTCCCCAACCTAGGAAGGCAGGCCAACATTCCAATTCAGGAAATACAGAAAATGCCACAAAGGTACTGCTCGAGAAGATCAACCCCAAGACACACAATAGTCAGATTCACCAAAGTTTAAATGAACAAAAAAATGTTAGGGCCAGTCAGAGAGGAAGGTCAGATTACCCACAAAGGGAAACCCATCAGACTAACAGCGGATCTCTCAGCAGAAACTCTGCAAGCCAGAAGAGAGTGGTGGCCAA
>NW_016814742.1:2352286-2354424 GCF_001698545.2 Rhinopithecus bieti | reverse complement strand
AAAAAAAAAAAAAAAAAACCAGAGCTAACTATACTAAATATATATGCACCCAATACAGGAGCACCCAGACTCATAAAGCAAGTCCTTAGAGACCTACAAAGAGACTCAGACTCCCACACAATAATAATGGGAGACTTTAACACCCCACTGTCAATATTAGACAGATCAATGAGACAGAATTCAGCTCTGCTCTAAGCAGACCTAATAGACATCTAGAGAACTCTCCACTCCAAATCAACATAATATACATTCTTCTCAGCACCACATTGCATATTCCAAAATTGACCACGTAGTTGGAAGTAAAGCATTCCTCAGCAAATGTAAAAGAACAGAAATCATAACAAACTGCCTCTCAGACCACAGTGCAATCAAATTGGAACTCAGGATTAAGAAACTCGCTCAAAACTGCACAACTATATGGAAACTGAACAACCCACTCCTGAATGACTACTGGGTACGTAACTAAATGAAGGGAGAAATAAAGAAGTTCTTTGAAACCAATGAGAACAAAGACACAACATACCAGAATCTCTGGCACACATTTAAAGCAATGTATAGAGGGAAATTTATAGAACTAAATGTCCACAAGAGAAAGTTCTAAAATTGACACCCTAACATCACAATTAAAAGAACTAGAGAAGCAAGAGCAAACACATCCAAAAGCTAGCAGAAGGCAAGAAATAACTAAGATCAGAGCAGAACTGAAAGAGATAGAGACACTAAAAACCCTTCAAAAAATCAATGAATCCAGGAGCAGGTTTTTTTGAAAAGATCAACAAAATTGATAGATCACTAGCAAGTCTAATAAAGAAGAAAAGAGAGAAGAATGAAATAGATGCAATAAAAAAAAAATGATAAAGGGGATATCACCACCTATCCCACTGAATTACAAACTACCATTAGAGAATACTATAAACACCTCTATGCAAATAAACTAGAAAATCTAGAAGAAATGGATAAATTCCTGGAAACATACACCATCCCAAGGCTAAACCAGGAAGACGTTGAATCCCTAAATAGACCAATAACAGGCTCTGAAATTGAGGCAATAATAGCCTACCAACCAAAAAAAAGTCCAGGACTAGAGGGCTTCTCAGCTGAATTCTACCAGAGGTACAAAGAGGAGCTGATACCATTCCTTCTGAAACTATTCCAATCAATAGAAAAAGAAGGAATCCTCCCTAACTGATTTTATGAGGCCAGCATGATCCTGATACCAACGCCTGGCAAAGACACAACAAAAAAGAGAATTTTAGACCAATATCCCGGATGAACACCAATGCAAAAATCCTCAGTAAAATACAGGCAAACTGAATCCAGCAGCACATCAAAAATCTTATCTGCCATGATCAAGTGGGTTTCATACCTGGGATGCAAGACTGGTTCAACATACGCAAATCAATAAATGTAATCTAGCATATAAACAGAACCAAATACAAAAAATACATGATTATCTCAACAGATGCAGAAAAGGCCTTTGACAAAATTCTACAGTCCTTCATGCTGAAAACGCTCAATATATTAGGTATTGATGGGACACATCTCAAAATAATAAGAGCTATTTATGACAAACCCACAGCCAATATCATACTGAATGGGCAAAAACTGGAAGCATTCCCTTGAAAACTGGCACAAGACAGGGATGCCCTCTCTCACCACTCCTATTCAACATAGTGTTGGAAGTTCTGTCCAGAGCAATCAGGCAGGAGAAAGAAATAAAGGACATTCAATTAGGAAAAGAGGAAGTGAAATTGTCTTTGCATATGACATGTTGTATATTTAGAAAACCCCATCGTCTCAGCCCAAAATCTCCTTAAGCTGATAAGCAAATTCAGCAAAGTCTCAGGATACAAAATCAATGTGCAAAAATCACAAGCATTCTTGTACACCAATAATAGAGAACCAAATCATGAGTGAACTCCCATTCACAATTGATCAATATTGTGAAAATGGCCATAATGCCCAAGGTAATTTATAGATTTAATGCCATCCCCATCAAGCTACCAATGACATTCTTCACAGAATTAGAAAAAAACTACTTTAAAATTCATATGGAACCAAAAAAGAGCCTGCACTGCCAAGACAATCCTAAGCCAAAAGAACAAAGCTGGAGGCATCACACTACCTGACTTCAAACT
>NW_016814742.1:2333107-2351916 GCF_001698545.2 Rhinopithecus bieti | reverse complement strand
CAAAAGCCAAAATAGACAAATGGGATCTCATTAAACTAAAGAGCTTCTGCACGGCAAAAGAAACTACCATCAGTGTGAACAGGCAATCTACAGAATGGGAGAAAATTTTTGCAATCTACCCATCTGACAAAGGCTAATATCCAGAATCTACAAAGAACTTAAACAAAGTTACAAGAAAAAAAAATCAAAAAGTGGGCAAAGGATATGAACAGACACTTCTCAAAAGAAGACATTTATGCAGCCAACAGACACATGAAAAAAAGTGCTCATCACTGGCCATCAGAGAAACGTAAATCAAAAGCACAATGAGATACCATCTCACACCAGTTAGAATAGCAATCATTAAAAAATCAGGAAACAACAGGTGCTGGAGAGGATGTGGAGAAATAGGAACACTTTTACACTGTTGGTGGGACTGTAAACTACTTCAACCATGGTAGAAGACAGTGTGGTGATTCCTCGAGGATCTAGAACTAGAAATACCATTTGACCCAGCCATCCCATTACTGCATATATACCCAAAGGATTATAAATAATACTGCTCTAAAGACACATGCACATGTATGTTTATTGCAGCACTATTCACAATAGCAAAGACTTGGAACCAACCCAAATGTCCATCTATGATTGACTAGATAAAGAAAATGTGGCACATATACAGCATGGAATACTATCCAGCCATAAAAAAGGATGAGTTTATGTCCTTTGTAGGGACATAGATGAAGCTGGAAACCATCACTCTGAGCAAACTATCACAAGGACAGAAAACCAAACACTGCATGTTCTCACTCATAGGTGGGAATTGAACAATGAGAACACTTGGACACAGGGTAGGGAACATCACACACCAGGGCCTATCATGGGGTAGGAGCAGGAGGGAGGGATAGCATTAGGAGAAATACCTAATGTAAATGATGAGTTAATGGGTGCAGCACACCAACATGGCACATGTATACATGTAACAAACCTACACGTTGTGCACGTGTACCCTAGAACTTAAAGTATAACAAATAAATAAGAAATCAGGCAATGTGAGTTCTCAAAATTCCTCTTTATTAAAAAAAATATTTTGGCTATTCTACGCTTTCTTTCCATATAAATTATAAAATCAGCTTGTCAATATATATTTTTAAAAGACTGCTTTGATTTTAAATAAGATTGCAGTAAAACAGTAGATCAAATTTGAAAATATAGATTTAAAATATTGAGTCTTACAACCCATGAACAAAACATATCTGATTTTGGGGTATTTAAAAAATCCTATCAGTGTATTTTATTTTTCAATATACAAATTATACATATATGTTGTTAGATTTATAGCTAAGTACTCCATTGGGGGGGTTGTTTAAATGTATATTTTTAAAATTTTTGAATTTCAATCATTCATTGCTAATATATAGAAATAAAATTGATAATTGTATATCGAGGTTTTGTGTGTGTGTGTGTGTGTGTGTGTGTGTGTGTGTGTGTGTGTGTGATAGAGTCTTGCTCTGTCATCCAGGCTGGAGCTGTCACCCAGGCTGGAGAGCACTGCAGTCTCGGCTCACTGCAACCTCTGCCTCCCAGTTCAAGTGATTCTCCTGCCTCAGCCTCCCCAGTAGCTGGGACTACAGGCATGTGCCACCATGCCCAGCTAATTTTTATTTTTAGTATAGAAGGGGTTTCACCATGTTGACTAGGCTGATCTTGAACTCCTGACTTCAAATGATCCACCCAGCTTGGCCTTCCAAAGTGCTGGGATTATAGGCGTGAGCCACTGCACCTGGCCTATTGAGTTTTTTATCTTGTAATCTTGTTAACTCACTTTCTAGTTGGAGAAGACCTGCAAATTCATTGGGATTGTCCTGTTATCTATAAATAGAGACAGTTTTCTTTTTCCAATTTTCCTGCCTCCTCCCCTCAACCCTCCACCAACTCCCCCAGTTTTCTTGCATGATTTCACTGGCTAGTGCTTCCAGCACAATGTTGAATGGCAGTGTTGAGATAGTAATATTTCATTTCTTACTGAAATGCGGTTAGGGGTAAAGCATTTGGTCTTTCACCCTTCAATATAATGCTAACTGTAGATTTTTTGGTAGGTCCCACTTTTAATGTTAAGCAAATTTTTTTCTATTCCCAATTTGCTGAGAGTTTTCATCATAAATTGATGGTGGATTTTATCAAATCCTATTTCTGTATCTATTGAAGTGATATTTTTTCCTTTATTAACTTTTGTTCTTATATTCATTTTCTTCTCTTTCTGCTTTCTTTGACTTTAGTTTGTCTTTTCTAGTTTTAAGAAACGTATTTTTCATAATGGTTGATTTGAGACCTTTCTTCTTTTCTAATGTAAGTATTTACATTATGTATTTCCTGCTAAATACTGCTTCAGTTGCATCCCTCACATTTTGACAAATTTTATTTTTACTCTTAATCAACTTGAATATTTTTAAATTTCCATGGAGACTTTCTCATTAACCCTTGGAGCATTTATAGGCATATTATTTATCTTCCAAATATTTAATGCTTTTCTAGATTTTTTCTGTTATTTATACTTCTAGTTTAATTGTATTATGGATTATATTTAATAAAATACACCATGTATTTTACTATAGTCCAAGCATATACTTTGAATGATTTATATTATTTAAACTTGTTAAAGTTCCTGCTATGACCCAGAATATGATATACCTTGGAGACTATTTCATGTTTCCTTGTAAACAAAATATATTCTGTTGTTGTGTGGAGTGTTACATAAATGTGAATTAGGTCTCGTTGTTTGATGGTATTCTTTAGATCTTCTATATCTTTACTGATTTTCTATATACTTTTTGTATCACATTTTGTGAAAGCCAGACATCTTACATAGGATGCTGGAGAATGAGGAGAACTTTTTATGCCTGAAAGTAAGCATATCTTTTTGATAGGGATTTTATGTGGGTATTTGAGTGTTTCTATTTAGGAGGTCAACTTGGTTTAAGGTTTTATTATTTTTTTTATTTATTTTTATTGCTATGGTTACCTTCAGAGCACCACAGCCATCAAACTCCTGTAGTAACTGTGTTTGAGGCTGAGGAGAAGTATCTGCTTCACCCTCAGCTTCAGGTCTTTTTGATCTTTGTAATATTCCTCAAAGAGGATCTTTTGTAGGTTTCTCAACAGAATTTGGCTGTTCCTGGTTACTGGAAGCTTGTTGGTCAGTGGAGGGAATATCACGTCAAGTACAGTGGAGAGTATTCTCTGTTGCAGACTAATTGTCATTCTTGGACGGGCACCTGTCCCTGGGTCTTGAGGATGTATCCATATCAGTTCTTTCTCCCACTGTGCTACTTGGTCCTGAGCCTATCATGGATCCTTGCCCCTCCCAAGGGTAAGATGTTTTCTCCCTGTTGTCATCCCCAGATTCAATAACATTTTACCTGGGCATTTAAGGTAAATATGTTTGCTGACTGTCATTCTATAAATTAAAGCTGCCATTCACATAGTAATAAATCATAGAATACTGGTCTAGGTATAGTTCTGTGCCCTTCCCACATAAGCTATTATTCCCCTCCCTAACATCCTCAACACCACAAAGTCTTTCTTTGAGCTCTTTATTTTCTACAAAACCATATGATATGGTTTGGCTATGTCCCCACCCAAACCTCATCTTGTTTGTAACTCCAATTCCCACATGTTGTGGGAGAAACCTGGTGGGAAGTGATTAAGTTATTGGGGTGGGTCTTTCCTGTGCTGTTCTCATGATAGCGAATGAGTCTCACGAAATCTGATGGTTTTAAAAATGGGAATTTCCCTTCACAAACTCTCTTTGCATGCCACCAAACATGTAAGATGTGACTTGCTTCTCCTTGCCTTCTTCCATGATTGTAAGACCTCCCCAGCCAGGTAAAACTAAGTCCATTCATCCTCTTTCTTTTGTAAATTGCTCAGTCTCAGGTATGTCTTTATCAGCAGCATGAAAACGGTATAATACACCATAGCGAGATTTAAGGAGAAAGTGCCTGCAAGGGTGTGCTGAGGGCGCTTTGATTTCTGTGGCTTCCAGCGTCTTTAGACTCTTCTGCTAGCCTGCATCTGCCCTTCACCAAATTGTTGTCCCTGCTGAGTTCCATGCTGACGCCCAGTGGCATCTCTTCCAGTAAATAAATGTTCACCTCTCATTGCTCCCTAAAGGGTCGGTGTCTCCCTGGATTTGGAGCCTGTTGATTGCCCTGCTCCCTCTTTCTCCCATATATTTGAGAAAAGTCATGAATTTGCAGCTTATTTTCACTTTTTTTTTTTTTTTAACTGTGAGGGTAGGAGCAACACTCTTTCCAGCTTTCTTTGTCCTTAAACAGAAACCAGAAGCTGTCTAGGAAGGCATTAAGGGATAATCTGGTTGAAAGATAGGTTTCTGGATCTTGCCTTGAATCTGCAACTTCCTAGATACTTGGAGGGCTCAGAAGACAGGAACTCTTCAATTTTATTTAAGAGTAACAAATCCTTTGCCCAAATTAGAAATGAGGCATACGGAGACACAGTTGATGGCAACTATGAAAGGAGAATTAAAGCCCCCTGCCACCCTATTCCCCACTTGGTTACTGTTACTGTGTTACTTGATTACTGTGCCCAAACCACTAAAAAGTCAAAGCTCCTTCTTTCATTCATATATATCATTCTTCCCATCTCTCTGATTCCCCCTTACCAGTTTCTGCCTCCATCTTTGTATCATTTTATCTGTCTTCAACCCCACCTCACACCATCACTCCTTGGTAAAATGGTTAGAGTCTCTTTCCTCCACTTTATACATATATAAAGTTCACCATGTAGTGAACTGGCTAAACTGCAGGAGCGAAAAGGGAATTATGTCCCTTCCATGCCTTGGGGAAAGGTTGACTTTTTTTATCTGCAGCTATTAGGCACCCTGTCTCCATTAAGTAATCTACACAAGAGTGGTATCCTCATTCCCCTCCAGCAATTCCTACATTGGAATCCTGTCAGATGGTACAGTTGATGATATGGTTTGGCTGTGTCCCCACCCAAATCTCATCTTGAATTGCAGCTCCCTTAATTTCCCTGTATCTTGGGAGGGACCTGGTGAGAGGTAATTGAAGCATTGGGGTGAGGGGGGTGGGTCTTTCCGATGCTGTTCTCATTATATTTAATAAGTCTCATGAGATCTGATGGTTTAATAAAGGGAATTCCCCTGCACATACTCTCTTGCCTGCTGCCATGTAAGATGTGTCTTGCTTCCCCTTAGCCTTCAGCCATAATTATGAGGCCTCCCCAGTCATGTGGACCTGTGAGTCAATTAAACGTATTTCCTTTATAAATTACCCAGTCTCAGGTATGCCTTTATTAGTAACCTGAGAAAGGATTAATACAGTAAATTGGTACCAGCAGAGTGAGGTGCTGCTGTGAGGAGACCTGAAAATGTGGAAGCAACTTTTGAACTGGGTAACAGGCAGAGGTTGGAACAGTTTGGATGGCTTAGAAGATAGGAAAAGGTGGGAAAGTTTGGAACTTCCTAGAGACTTGGAGGACTCAGAAGACAAGAACATGTGGGAAAGTTTGGAACTTCCTAGGAGTTGAGTATTGATGAAATAGTTTCAAATTTTTTTTAAAAGGTTTATGACTGTATATATAACTGGAAAGGTTTATGAGTCACAAAACACTAGGCTTGAATAGTGATATAGTTTGGCTCTGTGTCCCCACCCAAATCTCACATTAAATTGTAATGCTGAATGTTGTGGGAGAGACTTGGTGGGAGGTGATTTGAGCATGGTGCTGGTTTCTACCGGTTTAGCACCATGTCCCTAGTGCTGTCTCATAATAGAGTTCTCATGAGATCTGGTTAAGAATTGTGTAGCACTTCTCCCTTTGCTCTCTCTCTCCTGCCACCATGTGAAGAGATGGTTGCTTCCCCTATGCCTTCCGCCATGATCGTAAGTTACCTGAGGCCTTCCCAGCCATGCCTGTTATAAAGCCTGTGGAATTGTGAGTCAATTAAACCTCTTTTCTTCATAAATTACTCAATCTCAGTTACTTCTTTATAGCAGCCTGAGAACAGACTAATATAGAAAATTGTTACCAGAAAGGAGGGGCATGGCTATAAAGATACTTGAAAATGTGGAAGTGACTTTGGAACTGGGTAATGGGCAGAGGTTGGAACAGTTTGAAGGGATCAGAAAAAGAAGATAAAAGTTTGGAACTTCCTAGACACTTGTTGAATGGTTGTGACCAAAGTGCTGATAGTGGTATGGACAGTGAAGTTCAGGCTGAGATGGTCTCAAATTGTGATGAAGAACTTATAAAGAACAAAAGTAAATGTCACTCTTGCTCTTCTTTAGCAAAGAGACTGGCACCATTGTTTCCCTGCTCTAGAGATCTGTGGAACTTTAAACTTGAGAGATAATTTAGGATATCTGGCAGAAGAAATTTCTAAGCAGCACAGCATTCAAGATATGGCCTGCCTCCTTCTAAAAGCCTACACCCATTTACATAAACAAAGAAATGATCTGAAACTCAAACTTACGTTTAAAAGGAAAGCAGAGTATAAAAGTTTGGAAAAGTTGCTGCCCAATCATGCAGCAGAAAAGAAAAATCCATTTTCTGGAGAGGAATTCAAAGCTACAGAAATGTACATAAGTAGAGCCAAGTGTTAATAGCCAAGACAATGGAGAAAATAACTCCAGGGCATTTCAAAGACCTTCATGACAGCCCATCCCATCACAGGGCTAGAGGCCTAGGAGAGAAAAATAGTTTGGTGGGCCAAACCAGAGCCTTGCTACTTTGTGAAGCCTTCAGACATGATTCCCTACACCCCAGCTGTTCCAGCTCCAGTTGGAGCTAAAAGGGGCCAAGGTACAGTTTGGGCATTGCTTCAGAGGGTGCAAACCCCAAGTCTTGGTGGTTTCCATGTGGTGTTGGGCCTGCGGGTATGCAGAAGGCAAGAGTTGAGGTTTGGGAGCCTCTGCTTAAAATTCAGAGAATGTGCAGAAACACCCAGATGTCCAGGCGGAAGTCTGTGGCAAGGGCAGAGCTCTCACTGAGAACCTCTAAAAGGGCAATGCAGAGGGGAAATGTGGGGTTGGAGCCCCCATACAGAGTCCCTACTGAGGCACTGCCTAATGAAACTGTGAAAAGAGGGCCACTGTCCTCCAGCATCCTGAATGGTAGTTCTATCGACAACTTACACTGTGTGCCTGGAAAAACTGCAGGCACTCAATGCCAGCCTGTGAATGTAGCTGCACAGGCTGTACCCTGCAGAACTACAGGGGTGAAACGTCCCAAGATCTTGGGACCCCACCCCTGTGTCAGTGTGGCCTGGATGTGAGACATGAAGTCAAAGAGATTATTTTGAAGCTTAAAGATTTAGTGACTGTCCTGCTGGGTTGTGGACTTGCATGTAGCCTGTAGCCCCTTTTTTTGGCCAATTTCTTCCATTTGGTATAGGAGCACTTACCCAACACCTGTACTCCTACCATTGTATCTTGGAAGTAACTAACTTGCTTTTTATTTTACAGGCTCATAGGCAGAAGGAACTTGCCGTGTCTCAGACGAGGACTTGGACATTTAAGTTAACGCTGGAATGAGTTAAGATTTTGGGGGACTGTTGGAAAGACATGATTGTGGTTTGAAATGTGAGAAGGACATGAGATTTGGGAGGGGCCAGGGTGGAATGATATGGCATAACTCTGTGTCCCCACCTAAATTTGATACTGAATTGTAATTCCCAGTGTTGGAGGAGGGACCTCTTGGGAGGTGATTGGATCATATGGGTGAATTTCCTCTTTGCTGTTCTCATGATAGTGAGTTCTCTTGAGATTTGGTTGTGTAAATGTGTGTAGCACTTCCCTCTTAGTGCTCTCTGTCTCTCTCTCTCTCTCTCCTGCCACTATCTGAACATATGTGTGCTTTTCCTTCACCTTCCACTATGATTGTAAGTTTCCTGAGGCCTCCCCAGCCATGCCTCCTCTACAGCCTGTGGAACTGAGTCAATTAAACCACTTTTCTTCTTTATAGCAGCGTGAGAATAGACTAATACACATAGGTTGTAGGAAAATGTGCCTGGTGACTTAGTAATTGCTAATCTTGACTCATACTCACTTGCTCTGAACCTTTGCAAAGACCTGTTACCCTTATACCTGAATTTTATTTGCACTGCAGGCACTTCCCTACTGGGGCTTTCATGGCTGTCTGCAAGGCATACTGTTTTTCTTTTTCTTCCATAATGACTTCTCATTTCTGTGATGGGCATTTATAGGTCAGTCTTGTTCCTCCTCCACAGCATTGCAGGCCTCCAGGTAACAAGGTGAGGTTTAGAAGTGTAGCTTCCTCTGGTCTAGGGTAAGGGTATGGATGTCACTGTGTCCCACATTCGGTAAGAGCAAATAAAAAAACAAGCTAACAAACTAGCTGGAGTCATAGCCATAAAATACTTCTCAAAGAAAAATAACTTGAACAAACTTTTGAAGATTGATTATATATAAGATTGGTAGAAAGGTAAAGTAAATTCCTAAAAAAATACATAATTCCCTGTATAACAGCATTTCTTCTCTGCCAGACTTTCTAGTATGTTGCAAATGGTGGTGATGCTAATGACCAATTTCACTATAATTTTTCTTCCTCATGTAACCTCCTCCTTCATTCTCAGATATTTTAATGTTGCTTATGTTGATTCTCCAATACTGCAACCCCCTCTGTGTTTCTTCACTGTGCGGTCATGTGGCTCAGTTTTGCTTCTGCATCAGGAGTCACCCAAATTGGTATATGCCTGAGACCTTTCATATCATACTTGTTACGATTCTTTGTCTTGCATGCATGATACTTGCTCTTGAATTTGATGAGAACTTTATTTTTTCAACATTTCCTCTCTTCACTCAAACTTTCTTTTATGATTTTATTTTGGGGTGTTTTAATGCTGACTAACCAGTGCCTTAATCTCATGGACTCTTCAGTAAACTAAAGTAATGCATCCAGGAACACTGCATTTCTGGACCACTTTTGCCATCTCTGAATCAGCACCCTAACCAAGGAACTGCAGCTGGAGAGAATATCAATACCAAGCTCTCTTGGCATATTACAGCAAAAAATGTGTTTATTAATCTTCTACTTTACAGAAGACACTCTACTAATTGTCTCACATCTTATTACAGTTGACTTTTTTTTTTTTTTTTTTTTTGAGAAAGAGTCTCGCTCTGTTGTTCAGGCTGGAGTGCAGTGGCGTGATCTCGACTCACTGCAAGCTCCGCCTCCCGGGTTCCCGCCATACTCCTGCCTCAGCCTCCCGAGTAGCCGGGACTACAGATGCTCGCCGCCACGCCCGGCTAATTTTTTGTATTTTTTAGTAGAGAGGGGGTTTCACCGTGTTAGCCAGGATGGTCTCAATCTCCTGACCTCATGATCCGCCCGTCTCGGCCTCCCAAAGTGCTGGGATTACAGGCGTGAGCCACCGCGCCTGGCCTTACAGTTGACTTTCTTGATGGTCTAGTGCTATGGTTTGAATTTTTCCCCAAAAATTTATGTGTTGGAAACGTAATCCTCAACGCCACAGTGTTGATAGGCAGGATCTTTAAGAGGTGATTTGGTCACGACAGCAGACCAGAGAACAGATTAATTCATGTTATAGCATGTGTTCTCTGGCCATTCCACCTTCGGCCATGAGATCATGCAGCAAGAAGGCCCTCACCATATGGGCCTCTCGATCTTGGACTTCTAAGCCTCCAGAATGAGAAGTAATATATCTCTGTTCTTTATAAATTACCCCGTCTCAAGTATTCTGTTACAGTAGTACAAAATGGACTAAGATAACCAGCAATCTTTTAAAAAATCTTTTATATGTAGCAATGGTTCCAACTGGGCAAGTTGGACTGCATTTACCTTAGATTTAAACACATCTGACAGTCTATTTTCAAAAACTGCTGAGGAGACTCTTGAGGGTAAAATAATCAAAAGAGTAGAGAGCACCAAGACACATTAGATTTTTCTAAGATCAAAGCTCTGGAGGCTGAGGGGGCAATTCTAATCATAACACTCTATCTGTCATTCAGATTGCCTTCTATCCTAGCCCCAGGGACTTAAGCCTCAATCCTGGAGGGAGAGATCTACAATAAGAGAGCCAGTAATGCTCCAAATCACCATGGGACACTAACTGCAAAGTGGCAGCACAGGAGTCTTTGGACAACCTTCGTAAGCTATGTAGTCATGACCACTAAGGTCCCTGACCTCATTTTATACATACAAGTGCAACCTCATTGTTGCATGGAACATTTCATACAGATTTTTTTTCCCCTCAAATTTTCAAAATTATATTTGATTTATATTTTAAAAGCTCTAAAGTATCTCTAACAAGATAAAAAGGTAGAATTTTCATGTTCAAATTTATTCCCAATGTTTAGACATTAAATTTGAACATGAAAGGTCTATTTTTAAAAATTAAACTTGTAAGTTCATAGAAACAAGAACCAGTGATGTTTTGACCATTACCATTTCTTTTTGTTTTGATTGCTTAATTACAGAAATACAGGTGGATTGTTCATTTATTACATGTGTTACTCCAATGTTTACATTTTTGAGTAGAGTAAAATTCACACAGATGTAGATTTTATATACATGTTATATATATATACACACACACACACACCCCTTACCTGTAACCCTAACTTCAACCAAAAATAAAATATTTCCATTACTTACCTCAGCAATTTCCCTCATTCCCCTTTCTAGTCAATTTTGTCCCCTAAAAACACTAGTAATTTCCTTTCTCTAACGATAGATGATTTTGCTGTTCTCGAATGCCATAAAAAGGAATTATATAGTATTTACTCTTTTGTGTCCTGCTTCTTTTACTTAATGTAATGTTTTGGGGAATGTTTAATTTGTTAAAATGTCTAACTTTTTTTTCTTATTTTGAAGGGTTTTCCATTCTAATATTTCATTGCAATTTGATCATCCATTGCCCTAATGGTAAACATTCAAGTTGTTGCTTGTTTTAGGATATTATGAATAAAGACGTTTCAACCAAACTTGTGCAAGTGTGTCATGAGCACATATTTTTAATTCTTTCAGATAAATACCTGTGGTAGACAAAATAATGACCTCTCAAAGATGTCCACATTAAGTTTCTAGAACCTGCACATATATTAGCTGTAACTAAGGGGAATTCAGGTAGCAGGTAGAATTAATTGCTAATCAGTTAACCTCCAAATAAGGAGCTAATCCTTGTATTATCCAGGTGTTCCTGGATACAAGCATCTATGAATGTGAATGAGGGAGGTAGAAGACTCTGTGTCAGAGTGATGTGATATGAAAAAGACTTGCCTGACCAGTGTTAACCTTGAAGATGGAAGGTAACCACAAGCAAAGAAATGTGAGCTGCCTCTAAAGGGTGGAAAAGGCACTCCCCCAGAGTATCAACAGAAGAATGCAGCCCTGTTAACACCTTGATTTTAACCAAAGAGGACCCAAAAAAGAAAAAACTTCTTTTTTCAGAATTGCAAGATAACTACTTTGTTTTAAGCCACTAAGTTTGTGATTGTTTTAGCAGCAATATGAAAGTAATACAATATCAAAAAGTGGAAAAGCTAAGTCATATGGTAGGTATATGTTTAATTTTATAAGAATTCACCAATTTTTTAAAAATCATACCAATTCACACTCAATCCCGTTGGCAATGCATAACAATTCTATTTCTCCGCAATCTTGCTGACGTATAATATATTGTCGTTATTTTTGTTTTGAGACATTTTGTTTGGAGTAAAATAGTATAACATGGTTTAAATGTGTCCAGTGACTAAAGGTATTGGGCACATTTTCATGCAGTACTTTTATCCATTTATATGTCTTATTTTGAGAAATATCTGTTCAAAACCTTTGCCCATTTTTAATTCTGTTGTTTGCTTTTTATTAGTTTTAAGAGTAGTTAATATATTCTGGAGATAACTTTTTATGAAATACAGCAATTGTGAATATATTCCTCCATCTACCTCTTATTTTCCATTTTCTTTATAATATCTGTTGAGTAGAGATTTTTAATCTAATTTTTTTTCCTGCCTAGAGTGCAGTGGTACAATCAGAGCTTACTGAAGCCTTGAACTTCTAGGCTCAAGCAATCCTTCTGCCTTAACCTCTCAAGCAGCTAGGACTATAGGTACACAATATCATGCCCAACTAATGTTTAAAATTTTATGGAGAAGTGGTTTTGCTGTGTGGCCTAAGCTGGTCTCAAACTCCCGGCTTCCCACCTTGGCCTCCCAAAGACCTGGGATTACAACAGTGAGCCACTGCTCCTGGTCACAATTTATCATTTTTGGTTTAATATTTAGAGCTCATTGTAACCTGGTTAAAAAATATTCACCTAGGCCGGGCTGGCTCAAGCCCTGTAATCCCCCAGCACTTTGGGGAGGCCGAGACGGGCGGATCACCGAGGTCAGGAGATCGAGACCATCCTGGTAACACAGTGAAACACCACGTCTCACTAAAAAACACAAAAATCTACCGGCGAGGTGGCGCTGCCTGTAGTCCACCAGCTATCGGGAGGCTGAGGCATGGAGAATGGCGTGAACCCGGGAGGCGGAGCTTGCAGTGAGCTGAGATCCGGCACTGCACTCACCTGGCGACAACAGTGAGACTCCCAGTCTCAAAAAAAAAAAAAAAAAAAAAAAAAAAAAAAAAAAAAATAATTCACCTAGCCCAAAGTTACCATATTAGCTATTCTACCTCTTGTGCTAGAAACTTTATAGTTTTAGCTTTTAATTTTTGTATATGTTGTGAGGTAGGGAACAAAGTTCACTGTTTTCCTTACTTTATCTAGTTATTGCAATACTATTTGTTGAAAAGATTTTCTTTTCCCCCAATAAACTGCATTAGCATCATCTGACCATATAAGGGAGGTGCTATTTCTGCATGAACTATTTAGTTCTATTGATCTATTTGCTAATTCATATTCAAGTGCCACGATGTCTCAATTATTGTCACTTGACAGTAATTCTTGAGATTAAATAATGCAATATCTCCAAGTTTCTTTCCTTTTGGGGTGATTGCTTTGTCTATTCTAGATATTTTATTCTACATAAGTTTTAGAATCAGCTTCTCAATATCTGTGTTAACATTTTTATTGCAATTGCCTTGAATGCATTAATTTGGAAAGAATGAAAATATTGAGTTTCCAATTCGTGGACATACCATTTTTCTTTATTATTTAAGTCTTTTTAAAGTTTTCTCTCAACAACGTTTTACTTAAATGTCTTTTGTTAAGTCTATTCGTAAGTATTTAAAGTATGCTTTTTGGTGCTACTAAATGGCTAATGTTATTTTCAATTATTTATTGCCAATATATAAAATCAATTGATTTCTCTGTATTGGCCTTGTTTCTTAAAATATTTCTAAATTCATTCATCAGTCATAGTATATTTTTCTGGTTTCATAGGATTTTCTACACACATAATCATGTAATCATGTCATCTATGAACAGACATTTCTTTTGTTTAAATCTTTATATCATTTCTTTTTCTTTGCCTTATTGCTTATTGTAGAAGCTTTAGTAGAGCATTTATTAGAAGTGATAAGAGTGAAACCCTTGCCTTGTTGATATTAAGGAAAAAGTATATCAATACTAAATATAATGTTAGCTGGATGTTTTTCACAGATACCATTTATATATTTATGAAGTGTTTTCTCATGCCTAGTTTGGTGAAAGTTTGTCATAAATGATTGTTATATGTCCATTTTTTGCCTCAATTAAGATAATTATATAAATTTATCTTATCAATATGATGCATTTTCTTAATTTGTCACAACCTTACCATTTGGAGATAAATTCCATTTGATTATATGTTCTTTATATATAATGTTGGATTTGCTAACATTTGTTTAACATTTTTATAAGTATTTTGTAATACATGTTGTTCTGTAATTTTATTTTTTTATTCATGCCCTTATTGCCATATGAAAAAATATAGGAAATGTTGCCACCCTCTCCTATTTCTAAAATTGTTTGTGTAAAATTGGTATTAATCATTATTAAATATATGATAGAATTCACCAGTGAAGCTATCTGGACCATAAGGTTTTTTTTATAGGAAAGTATTTATTTATGAATTATATTTATTTAATAGGCATAGGACTATTTAGATTTTCTATTTATTCTTATGTCAGTTTGGGGGAGTTCCTGTTGTTCTAAGATATTGTCTATTTCATCTAACTTGTCAAAGTGTCTTCTATTGGCACAAAGTTGTTAATATCCCTTTTTAACTGACTATGATGTACTTAGATGTTGTTTCTTGGACTTATGGTTCTTGGAGTTCATTGAACGTCTTGAATCTGTGTGGTATCGTTTTTCACCAAATTTGGAGAATTTTCATTCATTTACCCAATTTTTTTAATCATTCTTAATCATTTTGGGGGACTCTAATTATACTTATATTGACTTAATATTTTCTCACAGGCCATTAAAGTGCTGTTAATATTTCAAGTATTTATTTTTCTCTCCCTTATTCAATTTGGATGTTATTGACCCTTTCTTCTGCAATATCTACTCTTTTTCTAAACCACTTAGTAATTTTTTATCTCAAATATTTTATTTTGAGTTTTAAATTTTAATCTCTTTTATATTTTCTATTTCTTTGCTGAAATTTTCCATATTTTCTATAAATTTTGCATGAGTTTATAATAACTCTTTTAAAATCCATATATGCTATCTCTAAATCTGTGATTTTGACATGTTTTATTGGGTGCTTTTTTTCTGGATTATAGGTAACATTTTGCTGCTTATTCTGTCTGGAATTTTTTTTATTATATATGTTACTTTGCATGGAGTCTACTTTATGTTGTTTTTATTTTAATCCTGTTTTGTTTTATCAGACAGTTAATTTATGGATAGATTGTCTTACACCTATTAGTGTTGGTTCTGTGCTTTGTAGGGTAGATTGATTTCAGTTTTCTCATTAGATCTGGGGTATTTTCATTCCCCCAGGACATCATGTTTCTAGAATCGTAATCAAATGCCTGAGTTCTTCAGTGAGGTCTCTCCACCCAACTGGGTCAGAATTCTGACATCTTTTAGCCCTGTGCATCCTCTAGCACCTCTGTACTGCTCTTAGCTCCCTCTGGAAGTCACTCTGGCTAGGGCTTTTGGACTCAATATCCATGCATAAGCAACCTAGCTCTCAACCTAGGACACAGATAAAACCTCATGCAAATTTCTGGGCTGTCTTCCCCTGACAGAAGCCTCATCTTTACATCTGCCCTTCCAGTTCCAGCTGCCCCTCACATTCTTATCTCTATCACTTCAGGTCCAGGAAACTCTGCTTTCTACTCAGGATCCATGTCCCTACTGCAGAGTTCCAGAAATTGTCTCAGGCATAAATATGGGGGGTTAACAAAGCCCATTTCACAGATTTCTGTATCTCAAGGATGATACGGCTGCTCTGTTTCCAATGCCTGAAATCAGTTGTCTCTTATATTTTGTCTAGTTTTTATAATTATTTACAAAGGGATGTAACATTAATATCAGCTAACTCCAGTTACTGGAAGCAGAAGTCCTCTAGCACATTATTTTGAGCAGCTGTTATGTATAAAACACTATGTTAATCATTATGGAGTATAAAGAAATAAAAAACAAGTTCTCATCCATCTAGAAGAGATAAGAAAGGTACATATATAACTAAAAGACACACCAACTTTCTTTCAGTTCCTGGAATACACCAAGACATTTCCTATCTCAGATTTTGCAAATGCAATTATCTCTGCCTTGAAAATTTTTCCTTCTACTCCTAGCCTGAATTACTTTTACTCATTCATCAGATCTTAAAATGTCACTTACTCAGGGGTGTCTTCTCATGTTCTTATTTAATATTTTTTTCATAGCACACTCTAGTTTTCCAATATAATTCTTATCACATTTTCTTGATATATTTCTGTGCTTATTTAACTATTTAATATATATTATTTATTCTATGCTTATATATTCTTATTTCTGTGCTTTTTAATATATATGAACTAATATATCTATTTCTATATATTTTGTAAATGCAAGACTAACTTCATTTTCTTCACTGCTGTCTCTAGATCTATACCAGTATTGAAAAATACTGTGCATAAAAAATATTTCTTGAATAAATGAAGGATTTTATCAGTGTCACAATCAGCATAGAAAATGCATGAGACCCTCACTTTCTATTGGACTGATAAGAGAAGGTCTTCAGAGATGGAATTTTAAGAGGCAGAGATGGGAAGAAGTGGCTTTCTAGGCAGGAAATTGGTATGAGTTTAAAAAGTACAAGTCATAGTTCAGGAGACAGCAACTGGATCTGTTTTGCCGGAGAAGAGAATTCATTAGGATGGCAAACAGAAATAAGCCTTGTAAGGCAAATCGAGTTTAAATTCTTGATCTTACCAGCCTAATAATATAACCAGTTTGTAAAACATGGATCCTTAAATAATATTGACAATTGGTATCTGCAATTTTTTTTCTAAAGATATCCTGTAAAAGATAGGTATTAAATAAGAGTCTCACCAAAAACTTTATAAGATCCTGACTGAAAAACATGATACCAATTTAAGTCCCTATATTTGAATTTCAATTTTGTTGAGGAGGATGCCCAGAAATGTGCCTGATCAACTGCTCTATGTGAGATGCAATAAATTGTAAACTTTTCTGCCAATGGTTCTTAAATATATTAGTATTAGATCACTTGCTTGACATCTGAAAAGCCATAGAATGGGATATTTAGGAGAGCTGGTTGTAATATAGTTCTTAGAAACCCTCTGTGGTTATCTTCTTATGCCTGTGGGAGAATGGCCTAAAACCACAATGAATGCTTATAAGGGTTCCATGAAAATGGATAGAAGCAGAAGTGAGGTGGGCGCTGGATAGAGGAAACTAGACTGCACACTCACCTCAGGCTTTCGATATATGCATGCTCCAGTTACTTTCCCCAACTGTAACTAAGCACGGAATTATAAATGAGTGTCTACCCACTACCCCATGCTGTTACTTCTCAGAATAGTGCAGCTGAGGTTTCACCAGGGCAGTCAAAGCAACCTCCAGGAACCAATTAGTCTATTTCTATTGCTGGTGAAGCCCACTCAGTCACAAGGGATCGTAATCAAGCTCAGTAATAGCACCCTCCGCAGTCCACTTAACAGAATGCATAAAATTTTCCTCGATTTTGCCTTTTGTGTTGTGCTATAATTTGAAAAGCTAAGTGACATTGTTCTTAATTTATGCAGTCAATGTAAGGAATTCTTCACACAAATTGATCAGTAACCAACCATACTGCAAAATAATTTCATCTTTTTGGGGCACCGCATTGTAGAAAAGAGACGGTGTGGCCCTGAAGAGACTCACTGACTGGGTGGCATTAGCTGACTTTGCCACAAAAGAATCCTCAGCTTGTCAAGTTCCCCTCATCTCAGGTGTCCAAAGCTGAGCTGACCTAGAAAGATTGGTTCTTCTTCCCAGCAACTAAATGATACTCATCTTTCTCATCAAACCAGATCCAGATCCCCTGCTAGATAAGCCTTTTCTTCACACTGCTAAATTCATGACTGTAGGAAGGTAGGAGAGAGTCACAGTAAAGACTGTGGACTCTTTGCGAGCCTGGCTGCCTGACTTTGAACCCTAACTCTACCATTTATTAGCATATGACTTGGGCAAGCTTTCAACCTTTCTATGTCTCAGTTGCTTCCTATTTAAAATAGAAATAACACAGCCAGCATGGTGGCTCATACCTGTAATCCCAGCACTTAGGGAAGCAGAGACAGGTGGATCATGAGTCCAAGAGTTTGAGACAGCCTGGGCAACATGGGGAAACCCCATCTCTACAAAAAAAGTCTGGCATGATAGAGCACCACTGTAGTCCCAACTAGTTTGGAGGCTGAGGTGGGAGGATTGCTTGAGTCCAGGAGGTTGAGGTTGCAGTGAGCTATGATTATGCCACTGCAGTTTGGCCTGGGTGACAGAGCAAGACTCTGTCTCAAAAACAAAAACAAAAAATAGAGATAACAATGTCTACCTGTCACATAGGATTGTTTTGAGGATAAGGTAATTTTAGAGAAATTTATATGCAAAGCATTTAAAATAATGCTAGCAAATAGTGAGCAACAGGTTAATTATTATCATCATGATTTTTAAGTATACATTTATTTTACTTGGCTCATTCATTAAGCATTCAAACTATTTATTGAATGACTACTATGTGCCAAGCATGCTGCTGGATATATCAATGAATGAAACCTCTCCCATTAAAGAGCTAATATTATAGTGAGGGTGAAGAAAATAAATCCAAGTGTTCAGAAAATTATATAGTATGTTAGTGCTTTTTAAATAGAGCAGAGTAAGAAGTGTGAATAGATTATAATTTTAAATTAGCATGGTCAGGGAAGGCCTCATTAAGAAGGTAACATTTGAGAAAAACTTGGAGCAATTTCTGGGTGAAGATCATTCCAGTCATGAACAGCCCTTGCAAAGGTCCTGAGGTTTGAGTGTATATGGTCTGTGGAAGGGCAGGGAAGCCACAGTGGCTGCAGTACAGTAAGCAAAGAGAGGGGATGAAAAATGAAGCTGGGGATGGGGCAGGGCAAAGACACAAGCCTTTGCTCTCAGTAAAATGGGAGTCACTGCAGAATTTTCAGTAGAAAACTAATGTGGTCTGACCTGCATTCTGAAGGCATCACTCAGCCAATCCCACTACTGGGTATATACCCAAAGGATTATAAATTATTCTACTACAAAGACACATGCACACGTATGTTTATTGCGGCACTATTCACAATAGCAAAGACTTGGAATCAACCCAAATGTCCATCTGTGACAGACTGGATTAAGAAAATGTGGCACATATACACCA
>NW_016814742.1:2326937-2332735 GCF_001698545.2 Rhinopithecus bieti | reverse complement strand
TAGGCCATGCAGGAAGGAGGGAAGACTAAAAACAGAAAGACCTGCTAGGAAATTATTGCCAAAATTCATGTGTGATATGAGTGGCTCAGACCGAGGTACATGCAGAAGAGATACTGAGATGTAATCAGTTTACTGACACATGTTGAAAATAAAGATAACAGAGATTTCCTGATGGAATGTTGACAGGAGCAGCATGGAGAAACAGGATCATAACTATCTCTCTTACCCACTAGAAAACCAGCAGTGACCACATTTGTTGTTGCTTACTGCTAAATCTTTGACAAGTAGCGAAATTCCTGGCACATAGTTGTCACTAAAAATATTTGTTCGATGAAAGAAGGAAAACAATATTCTAGGAGATAGAAGTTTAAAATATAATATTTATTTCTTAATCAGAAATCTTTATTATTGTTATTTGCTCTTAGCCAGAGCAGTATTTAAGAATCTGGGAAGTCTATTAGTAATCAGTAGGTTGACTGGTACAGATGAAATCAGAAAATAGGAAAGAGAATCTTAATAGATATTTTTACTGGGTGAATAAAACCAGGTGACCTGCCCTGTAGTATACTCTTATCTAGTGCCCTGAGTCACTATTGTTCTTTCCTAGATAGTATTTTAAACAAATGGGCACTTCTAGCAGTTTACATTCTGTATAAATCAGCCTACTTTTGGATTGTTCATATTCTTTAAATGTATAATTATTATTAACCTGGTTATCTGCAGGGCTTGCATGTAGAGCTACTTACTTTTTTAAGTTTTTGCATAGCCTAATTTTGTTAATTTTCTATTGATTTTCCTTAGTAAACCATTGGAGAAAGGCACATTGGACTGAGAATTTACATCTAAGCGGTGGTATTTAATTGTTTTTCTCCTTTCTAATAATTGTTCTGCTGCAAATATATCAGCAAGGTTTAAGTTCTTTAAGCTACCAATAATCTCTTGCCTCTTTCATACTTTATGCCTTTTTGATATCTGTCATTTGCAAGTGTAAAGTGGTGTCAGATCTTTCATTTCTTCATAAGAAAGTATGATGCCTTTTTAACAATAAGTAGAAAATGTGCCTTGGTCAATTATTTTTTCAGTAATCAAATGAGCTCTCCTTCCCTTATTCGCACTGTGGCATGGTCCTCCTTGTGACCTGAGCACACAGTTGTGCCACTCAAATCTGGGAACAGAACAAGGAAACTAAAGTTGAATCAATAAATTTGTTTGTATTAGCACTGAGAGCTCAATAAGTCCTCATAGATGACCAGGGTATTTTTAGGTTAGCTAAATATATACCATGAATTTTGCACATACTAATATTTAATGAACATCCTTCATGCTCTCTAGAATGTTATTATGGAGTAATTTATTATGAAATAACTTTAAGGCATCAAAACTCCAAATGCAAATTTCTCTTGTACATTTAAGCTATACAGCTGACCACAGGTTTTCTTTAAACTACTGTCCGACTATGCTAACTAGTACAATAAGACCAATTGAAATATCCATTTGACTACTTTCAAACCAAATGGCAGCTATCTCACATTGAGAATCTGGGATATTTTAAGTGATTAGTTCCTTGCGAAAATAAATATGGTCATGAAATACATAGAATTGTTATAGCTTTCAAAAGCACTGGGTAGCCTAGGTCTGAAATGACTTGTTTCCTATGCACACTTTTTTGACTAAAAATTTCCAATTACTAAAGACTGAACTAGAGGGACATAACTTGTGTATGTGTGTGTGTGTGTGTGTGTGTGTGTGTGTGTGTTATACATACATAATGCCCAATGCCTCCTCAATAAAGCAGTGTCAGTCATAAAATTATACCAATTAGAAGTGAAAACACCTGTTAGTCATAAGATCATTTTGGGGGCTTTAACCTATGAACTTCGATTGCAAACTTCTTAAATACCGAAAAGAAATGCAATAGAAAGACAAATTATAAATTGATGAGGTAAGAGGGATATTGTGCAATAATGGAAAAATCCTTGATTAAATGCAGCATTGCCATGCATCAACAGCATCATTAGCTGTTAGGCTTTAGGATTTTTAATAAGGAATCAAAGATCAAACGAGAATGATTTAGAATCTATTATTCAGGAGGCAAGAAACTGGAATGATAATCATATCAAATGAGCCAAAAATAAGGGATTAAGAAAAGGTATTTAAAAGTAAGAATAAAATATACAAATTTAAGCAACAGCAAGCTAATACCTTATTACAATGAATTGGCATTTAAGATAGGCACACAATTTTAAATCTAGCCCTATGAAAATCACATTTTTATTATGTATAAAGTCTACCAGATATTTTCTTGCTTATAAAGACACTAGAAATGACTATTTAGCTATTGTAATATCTACAATTTTTCCATAAACAATAACTTTTCAAAGTAGCACAATATAGGGTAAGTGAATATTTGATATTATTCTACTAAAAATCACAGTTGGTGACATATCTACCTACCCTATATACTTACCTGCACCTATTTATCTATTTCAGTAACTTATATCTCTGTGCTGTCATATATGCCCCCACATGCAAAAGAAATGCTCCACAATTCTAAAATTTCCTAATAATTTTGAGGTTAGATGCATTTACAGAGATTCTCTGTGGATCTGTGATATGTGGGGTTTTAATGCTTTCTTTCCTTGCAGTACACAGGAAGTAAATCAAACATTTCAAGTACTGGACATTAATAACACCCCATCCTCAAAGGAGGATTCTACTCCTAATGGAAAGATTATTCTCCAAACCTCATCAGCAGTGCCAGCCTCAAGGTGACTCACTCTCCCACCTGAACCTGCAGCAATTTCTTCCTCCACTGCTCTTGCCAGACATTAGCTGTTGCCATCCTCCACAAAGGGACATTAATAGTCTTGAAGGCAATATGCTGTTTTTGTTCTTGTTTTCTTGTCCCCTCCCTTGGAGCTCATTAACTTATATCTGCCCTCTAAGAGTATAACTAGTAATCATCTAAGGGGAGGCAGAAAGATCTTGCAACTTTACAGATAAAGGATAGAGGGAAAATATTTAAGTAAATTATTGAAAGCAAGATAACTTATTATTCATAAACTAGAGATTAGCTGTTCCAAATGTCCTTAATATTGGTGACTGTCAATGTCATTTATTAATATATTTGAATTCATTCTGGATTCAAAGTGCAGTTACAAACACCATTTTCTCACCTCTTAAAATGTATATTCTATTGACAGAAAACATACACAAAGGTTACCAGCGATGACAAAACATGTTGAGATAATGTATAAACAACTTGTCCTCTGGATAGTTCAACATGGTGCCCTTTAGCACTTGAAGGAGAGAACGCCTTTCTTTGTTTCCTGTAGAGAATGTTGACTAAATTCAAGTGTATAACACATTCAGGCAAATAAACACTTATCCAGAATTGGAGATCTTATTCTTCAAGGAAACTAGACTCTTCAGTGGCTTTCAGGGTTACCTAAGGAGTTAAGACTAGGTTCTTAGAATACACAAAATAGGAAAATGAAAAACTATTGTGAAAGCATGCAGGGGTATATAATAGCCACAGCCTCCAATCGATTCCTGTGGAAATGCCTACACCCTGAGGCTATGAGTCATGCTTGCAAAACGCTGTAAAATTTTCACTTTCTCTGTCAACCAGTAAAGAGCATTTAGTCACGTTGAGCAGAAAATACTTGGTATTGGGCACAATGTTCCCTTTTGAAAAAGCCTTATTTGACACCCCCTTATTTCTGTCTCCTGTGTTAGCTCTTGGGCTCAGTGTTCCCTTTTGAAGAAGCCTTATCTGACACTCTTCCCCGAGTCATGACACACCATGCCCCAATCTAAAGTCCCTGTATGCACTGAAAAGAAGATACTGTGAGATGTTCAGATGCCTATCGTATGGGCTGCAATGATGGTGATTCAGCCAAAGTTTGCAAAGAATATTGACCTTCTTGGAGGAAAGATGCCAAAGTATACTATAAAGGCCTCTTAGGAAGTTCAAATCCTTTCCTTATGCAAAGATACTGTCAGATAATTCAGAACTGTGGTAATGTTATGCTATGGAAGGCAAGAAAAGAGCTTTTTGTTCCTGTCCACATAAGACAAAGTATAGTTGTTTGATTACTATAAAAATCAAGCCCACAGAAATTCTATTTGCCCTGAAATTTTTCTACTGGTAAAACTAAACATGTGGACCTGTTCCTTACAACCCCACTTACACCTATTTTCAGGTTTCCCACATGGCCACTTTTCCACAATGAGTACAGATTTCCTTTTAAATGCAACAAAAATAAGCTGCAAGTCAGGTTAATGATTGGGCATGTAGCTGATGTTTATTTTGTGGGTACTTATACTGTTGAATGTATCATTTATATGAGAACAACATATAGCAAAAGTAGCCTAATTCCTCGTTGCTCAAAGTTTGATCTGCAGGTCAACATCACAACATTACCTGGGCCCCACTCCAAAGCCACTGAATGATACACCTACATATTAATAATATCCTCAGGCAATGTGTATGCCAAGTGACCGTTGAAAGCATTAATACATCTCCAGGCCAACAGGGTTTGGTGAATATGGGCAAGAGCCTGGGACTATAAACTCCAGTGAGATGTAGAAACAGAAAGCTGGTGAAAACTCTTTACCTCCATGAAACCCAAATATGTTCTTATAATTAAAACACTGATATAAACACAAGATTGACAAATAAGAACTGCACTCTAAATTAGGGACCTGAGCAAGACCAATGTCAGAAAGTCAAGGTGAGGTGGAGAGCCTAGGTCTGCTAGAAGATGGCTGGATTATGGATCTCTAGCCAGAAGGGGCTGAGGGTCAATGAACTAGCTAGGGGAACAGTGACAAACAGCATCAAGGTCTTCTCAACAGTTCCCTCAGGTGCAGTTCTGTAAGAGATCTTGCCAGATCAAAGGGTTTGCATAGTTTTTAAGGCTATTGATACATATAACCAAACTTCCTTCCAAAATGTTTATGCCATTTTATAGTTTAACAAGCTGAATATGAGAATAACTGCTACCCCATACCCTGCCCAAAAAAATAGAACTTGGAGTTTAGACTTCAGGATGCTCTCAGAAAGGCCAAGGACTAGTCAATGTACTTTAACTAGTTCCTGGCCCTGAGGAAGAGAGCATCAAAAAACATGTTATATAGTACCAATTTTAATCTCACAAAGTTTACCTCACGAAGTTCACTATTTCCTTTCATAGTGGGAAATAGAAGAATCCATGCTAGAGCCCTAAGAAAATGATGGAAAATGTTTGGAGAAAAGACTTTCAACACTGGGTTTCACATCTCCTTGCTTCATGTAGCCCAGAGAAGATTCACTTTCCATCCTTCTCCTCGAAACCCTCATTGGCAGCCCAAGATAGAGTACCAGAATATACACGGCAGAGCTCCAGGTGTACTGTATTCAGCTTCAATACCTAACCCTCATAGGAGAGTTCAGATTGGAAGAGCAATTGTGAAAACCTGATGGCTGCCTTTGGAATGTGCCCAAGTACATTAAGAACCTTCTATGCACTTCTAGTTCTAGATCCTTGAGGAATCGCCACACTGTTTTCCACAATGGTTGAACTAGTTTACAGTCCCACCAACAGTGTAAAAGTGTTCCTATTTCTCCACATCCTCTCCAGCACCTGTTGCTTCCTGATTTTTTAATGATTGCCATTCTAACTGGTGTGAGATGGTATCTCATTGTGGTTTTGATTTGCATTTCTCTGATGGTCAGTGATGATGAGCATTTTTTCATGTGTCTGTTGGCTGTATGAATGTCTTCTTTTGAGAAGTGTCTGTTCATATCCTTTGCC
>NW_016814742.1:2319134-2325637 GCF_001698545.2 Rhinopithecus bieti | reverse complement strand
AGCAAAGACTTGGAATCAACCCAAATGTCCATCAGTGACAGACTGGATTAAGAAAATGTGGCACATATACACCATGGAATACTATGCAGCCATAAAAAAGGATGAGTTCATGTCCTTTGTAGGGACATGGGTGCAGGTGGAAACCATCATTCTCAGCAAACTATCACAAGAACAGAAAACCAAATACCACATGTTCTCACTCATAGGTGGGAATTGAACAATGAGATCACTTGGACACAGGAAGGGGAACATCACACACTGGGTCCTATTGTGGGAAGGGGGGAGGAGGGAGGGATAACATTAGGAGATATACCTAATATAGATGACGAGTTGATGAGTGCAGCACACCAACATGGCACATGTATATATATGTAACAAACCTGCACGTTGTGCACATGTACCCTAGAACTTAAATTATAATAAAAAAAAAAAAGAACCTTCTATGCACTAAACCTGAGGCTATGCTCGTTCTGATTCACACAGGAAAGAGCGAAGGCTAGCTGGCAGTGGAGTGTGTGTCTAAAGCTAGATTTGGAAGGGGTGTCTTTGAGTATAATTAGTTCTATCACCAAACTGTGTCTTTTATCTGTCCACTAATCTCTATCTTCATTACACAGCTGAAATCCAGATTCTCATTCATCAACAACTGATGCATGAAATGTTGCAACAGTGCCCTTATAAGTTCATTTCCTGTTCTAGGATCTAACTGGACTAAACCGATTATCCCCTACCCCACCCAAATGACTCATGTATAAACTATATTCCAGTGTATTTTTATTCAGTTTTAGTCTGGCCTGCTTAAAATAGATTGCCTTTTTAAATGACAAAACTCTCTTAATGGCAAAAATCATCTTATTTTTTTCTAATATGGTCAAATATGACTCCACAAGTTTACCCTCCAAATTTGCCATCGAAATTCTTTTCTCCCCTGTGAAGATGATTTAGAAGCTATAATAAAGCAAACAAATTACAAGTCTTACAATTCACTATAACTCTTACATATAACATAAAAAATACATTAGTATTGTCACATTAAAACCAACAATAGCTTAAATGGGAGAAATGTATACAATAATCGACTTCTGTGTACTTTTTATTATTCTCTGATGGTCCCTGTGTGTCTGAAAAGGTGATTCTAATATTAACCTTTGTGAATTAAGAGGGATATCTGCAAGTGTTTCATATGAGGAGATGACTGCAGCCAACATCTGATTCCTTCATGCCTGTAACCGACACCTCTCTGGAGAGCACCTAAGATGTTCTGGACTGAAATATTTACCTAGTAGACCACTTGAGGAGTTCTTTAACCTCACTCTCTTTTCTTTAGTAGCTCATCCATTATGACTCACTTTTCTCTAGCCTTCATCTTCTTAACTCAAGTATACTTCTTATATGTTCAGTCTATCCTGTTTGCTTTTCATGGTTTAATTATTGTAGCAGTATTACATAAATATGATTTGGTACTAGTTTTCCTTAAAAATGCACACTATTTAGGACATATTGGGGATGAATTCGGCTTTTTAGTTTGCCTGGAAAACTATTCCTGAGGGAAAATAAAATCGAAGATTCAATACCTGATTATAAATATGATGTTGAAATGCAAACCACATGTAAGTTCAGGCATGCTAAGTAATAATTGCTTTCAGGCCTTATTGCTCCTACGAAGGAAATCTCTGCTGATTTGTTCCATCACCAATTAAGTACATGATCAGAGTTAGCTTAGCCTCAACACTTCATTCAGGTGATACTGCTTCAAGAATTCTAATTGCATCCATAAATTATTCATTTAATAAATTTATATTTAGTATCATTTTTGTGTTTAGCAGTTTTAAAAAATATGAGCTCAGCCCTGTGTACCCCTTTAAACCAGACTGTCTCCATGCCCCATTAAAAAGTTGAATACATAACCATCTCTGAAGTGGACAATGCTGGAATATGTAATTTAGAAATTCTTTCCAGGCGATTCTGATACACTTATCCATGCCAAATTGAGAATCTTTCTATATCCTTGTTGAAAATCTCATTAACTTCCAGGGCTTTAAAAAACTTGTATTGGCAAATAACCATCAAATATATATTTTCAACAGTTTTTGCCCTGAACGCCAAAACCACTTGCTTCTGAATTGTTGTTCAAGTGGTTCCTCACATAAAGTATCTTCAAAACGAAACATGGGGTCATCTGTTCCGCATATGAACTTTCCCTGGGATATATCATTAGATATTTCCTAGCCACTGACATTCTTTTAAAAAGGCAAGGGAATAAAAGAATGTCTACTCCACAGACAGAGCAGCCTGAAGCTAGTTCTTACTGTCTTCTCCCTCTCCTGTAGCTTAGAACTTAACACCTTGCCTCTCAGAGTCTAGTTAATTCTTTACCCCAATGCGTTTCTAATCTGCCGCTTGCTCTCCATCTTCACAATTACTCCCTACACGCTAGACCATTAGCAACTGGTGTTTATATGATTGCCAAGTACCCAATTGCATTCCCATCCTTGGTATGGTTCTTCAGTTATCACTCCTCAGAAGAAATCTGATCATTTCACTCCCTTACTTAAAATCTTTGAAGGTATCTTCATCACCTACCAGATTGAAGTAGTTGGAGGGATGTAACATTCTCCAAAATATAGCCTTACTTTCTCTATTCCTTGCACTTGAAACAGATAAATTTTCTCTGATTTTCAGACATACACATTTTCAACCAAGTGTCCTTGTATATTTAGGGCTGCTCTGTTTACTTGGACAGTTTGGGCTTGAAATGCAGCTTAACTCTCTAATCTCAAATTTATAATGCATAAATTGAGTATAGCAATAGTTATCTGCCAGATTTGTTAGAGGATTAAATGACGTGTTTATAAAGCCCTAAATATACATCCTAGTGCAAAATTAATGTTCAATAAGTGGTTGCTATTTAATGCTGTTTGTATCTGACAGTTTTAATTTAGCATTATATTGTGAATATTTCCCTCATGCCATCAAATCATCTTTGGAAATATGATTATGAACTGCTACAGAGTAATAAATCATATATATATATATATTTATTTTACCAAGTAACTATTGGTGGACTTTTATATTGTTTTCAACTCTTTATTCTTATAATACTGTAATAAATATCATAATACATAAATCTTTGAGAATACCTCCAAATATCTCACCAGGATAAATTATAAGGAATGGAACATTTTAAGGCTCTAAAAACGTATTGCTGAATTACCCTCCAGAGAGGCACCAATTGATGTTCCCACCAGCAGCACATGCAGCTCCTGTTCCTTGCACCCTTCCAACCATGCATGGTTTACTTTTCCTCTCTTCACTAGCATGGTTGTTTTTACTTGTTTTTGTTAAAAGAACCAAACATTCCATCTTTAACCCGTTTGATTCTTTTAGTAAGAGATGACAGAAACCCATCTGCCTTGCAGAATTTGGAGGGTTTTTATTCTTTTCTCATAGGAGTAGATTGTATATTTCAGACATTGTCCAAGGGGTTTACATTATGTTTTAAACCATTTCTTAAACGCCCCTACAACCCCACCAATCCCCAATAACTATCAACAAATATAAAAGCCTAACCCTCCATATTGGAGCATTTTATGATTCTGACATTCATCCCCCAAACCCTGTCCTCAAAATGTAAAAATTCATATCCAATAATAAATGGTAGGGTAATTATCAGGTGTAATAGAAGGGACAAGACTACTTAACCTCAAAATAATTTTCCAGCTCAATCAAAGCTCTATTTGAATCCCTGGTATAAATGGTCCTTATCTAACATCAAGAGATCAGTTAAACACCAAAAATTGCATAAATCCTACTTATCAACTGGCAGAAGAGGAGATAAAGACTAAATGATTTTCTACACTGTTTACTAGCTAAGGAAATGCAGGATGTTGTAAGGCTGTAGTTCAACAGGATTATGTTTGTCTTACAGCCATTGTCTCCCCAGGGTCAAGCCTATCGTAATCACTCAAAAAACTATTGAATAAAAGAAAAATAAAGACATTAACCAGATTTAATTCTCAACTACTTTCACTTAAGCAGGGAGCCTTAGAATAGCTCTCAAAATTTTGATTAAACCTCCTCAACAGGTTTAATTTGCATTTATTCGATTGATAGTAGATAAACATAGTATTTAATTTCATTATGAGCGATTTGTGTGTTTTTGTGAAATATCGGAGCACCACATGCTTTCATACGCTATGATATAGCATATGTTGCATGTATTTTTGAGCCAGGAAGTCTTCCTATGGCCATGTAACCTGATGAGATAAATATAGAATTACATAAATAGAAAATTCACTTTACAATATTTATGGTTTTAAGTGTGTCTTTAGAAGCAGGAAAAAATGAAAGAAACCATCTATCTAAACATATGGAGTGAATTAAATGCACTATGACACATCTACACATAAGACTATTATTCTTTTATTAAAACTGACAACATAGAAGCACAAAGAAACTGCTTATAAAGTATTCTTAAGTGAAGACATTAGGTCACACAATTATATATGGAATAATGTCCCATCTTTCTTTTCTTGATGAAATAGTTGATGACAGATTCAATCAAATCATGCAAAGATTACTAATGACCTGGTATTGTAAAATGTAGTGTTCAGTTCAATCCTCTTTCTTGACCTAACACCGTCTTTTGACACAGGTGATTGCACCTTCCTCCTTGATACAGCTGTGGCACTTGGCTTCAGAATAACCAGACACTCTGAGTTGTCTTTCTTCACTGACGGTTCTTAGTCTCTGTTTCTCTTCATATTCCCAATCTTAAAATATATGAGTTCCCAGTTCTCAGTCCTTGGTTCTCTCTCCTCATTTCCACTCACCCCTAAGTGATTCCACCTAGGCTTATGGCTTAACTACTTCCTATTTAGAGTGAGGGCTCACCAGATTTCAGTCCTTAGCCTGGACCTCTACCCTGAACTCTGGACTCTGCAATCAGCTGCCTATTCATCACCACCAGTTGGACATTTTTAAAAAGGAGTTCTAATTAAACACATCAAAGCCAAACCCCTGATATTTTACCCTCAAGGTTATTGTTCCCACGATCTTCATCATATCAAACAAAGGCAGTTCTGGATATTTGGGTTGAGTAATTATAATGGGGTATGGCGGGTGAGGGTCCTAGGAGATGAAGAAGAGGGAAGTTGAAGAGGCCAAAGGAAAAAAAAATATTCTGTTCTCCCAGTTTACTTCTAAATCTGTTTGACTATTAGGTCATCATAAGCTTAATTTTAGGCCTGTGTAGCATCAACTTCTGTAACATTAATTGTCAATGTTCTCAACAGAAGTGATTCCTGAATTGACATTAAAATGATCTGGGTAGTACCAAAATTCTAGCTTCAAAGTATTATTCTTATTGACAGCACACATTCTACCTGATGGTGAACAATTTGAGAAACGGTCCCTTTAACTTCAGGAAAAGATGAGGATGTCCGTGACTGCCTTATCTATGCAACATAGTGGAGCTCCTAGATAGCATCATCAGGTAAGAAAAAGCAATAAAGACATAGGGATTGGAATACAAGAAACAAAACTTTATTCATTGGAATGAAATAAAACAGAAGTACCATTAACAGATGTTTTACCTACATCAAAAACGTCAAATAGTTTACGAACAAAATAACTGCATTAAAAAGATTAGCAAATTTGCTAAATAAAAGACCAAAAAAGGGAAGAAAAGTCAACTGCATTTTATCCACCAGGATTAAAAGTACAAAAATTTGTAAAGGATAAATTTATAACAGCAAAAATATGTATGTATAAGATACTTAGAAGTAAATCTAACAAAATAATATTGTTTACAAGTAAAATATAGGTCTGATGCAATGGCTTATGCCTGTAATCCCACCACTTTGGGAGGTCGAAGCGGGAGGATTGTTTGATCCCAGGAGTTTGAGACCAGCCTGGGCAATATGGCAAAAACCTATCTCTACCAAAAAAAAAAAAAAAAAAACACACACACACACGCAAAAGTTAGCCAGGTGTGGTGGTACAGACCTGTGGTTCTAGCTATTCAGGAGGATGGGGATGGGAGGATCCCTTGAGCTCAGGAAGCTGAGGCTGCAGTGAGCCATGATTGTACCACTGCACTCCAGCCTGGACAACAGAGCAAGACCCTGTCTCAAAAAACAAATAACAAAAAAATCATATATACATGAAAGAGAAAGATATAATGCTTTATTGAAAGAAATTAAAGAATGAATATATGAAGAAGAAACATGCTATGTGAATGCATAAGCACACAAAATATCCTAAGGATGTCCTAAGTTCTTGTCAATATGATCTAAAGATTGAATGCACTTTCAACCAATCTCAGTAAGAATGTACAGAAATCTCCAGTGACATACAATTTACCTATGTAAGAAATCTGCACATGTACTGCTGAACTTAAAAGTAAAAAAAAAAAAAGGAATTTTAAAATTTGTATAGCTAGTATAGCTAGATGGCTAAGAACAACAAAACTTTTTTTTTTTTTTTTTTTTTTTTTTTTTTTT
>NW_016814742.1:2312261-2319052 GCF_001698545.2 Rhinopithecus bieti | reverse complement strand
AAAAATTTTTTTTTTTTTTTTTTTTTTTTTTTTTTTTTTTTTTTTTTTTTTTGAGACGGAGTTTCACTCCATCACCCAGGCTGGAATGCAGTAACAAAAACATTTCTTGAGTGAGATATACATAATGGATTAAGTACTTAAATGTAAAAGGTAAATTTTTTGAAAAAGAGTATTACCCTCTATCTTTTCAAGAAAGAGAAGGATTCCTTCAACAAAAATGTAAACCACAAAATAAAATCCAAAATTTAGCTATAAGACTAAAACTTTGATTCTCAAAGGAGACAAAGTTGTAAATATGCAACCTAAGAGAATATATTTACAACATAACCCCTACCAAAATTTCATGTCTAGAACATATAAAGAAATTCTACAAATATTAAAAATAAAAACAATCTCCAAATAAAGGGCAAAACATATAGCTCAAATATTTCCCACAGAAGGAAAAAATATAGTCAATAAGCATTAAAAGCTGCTCAAACTCATTACCAATCATAGACCTGAAAACTAAAACCACGATGGGATACTCTCTCACATAAGCTCACAATTTTTTTTAATTAAGTAACAGAGTTGGTAAGAATAAGAATCAATAGAAACTCTTAAACACTGCTCTTGGGAGAGTAAATTCATACAAAATCATGGAATTATCTAGTAAAGCTGAAAATATACATATGCCCTGACCTAGTCTTACAGGTCTTAGATATGTCTTTGGTACTACCTGCCAACAAACAAATAATATGCATAGTGGCCTTATTTTCAGCAGCAACAAACTATAAACGTATGTCCAGCACAGGAGAATAATTGTAAGATATTCATGTGATAAAGAACTTTGAAAATAAATGAACAGTGTGCAATAACATGGATGAATCTAAGAAATACAACGTTAAGTGATGAAAAGCAAATCATATTAGGGCATATCTAGTATGATACCATTTATATACATTTCAGAAGTTGGCTATATTAAATGTACATCATATAAGGGTAAAAGAATCTATATAAGCCAGTAGCGGTGGCTTATGCCTGTAATCCCACCGCTTTGGCAAGCTGTGGTAGGAAGATTACTTGAAGCTAGGAGTTCAAAAAGTGAGACCCTGTCTCTACAAAAAAAAAAAAAAAAATTAAAATTAGCTGGGAATGGTGGCATGTGCCTGTAGTCCTAGCTACTCAGGAGGCTGAGGTAGATGGATCACTTCAGCCTGGAAGTTCAAGGCTGTAGTGAGCTATGAACACAAAATAGAGCAATGTTTATCCCTGCAGTAGATTGAAGCATGTTGCCAGAAATATCCCACAGGGGGACTTCACTGTAAGAATAATTATCTATGTAAGATTTGTTATGGATGCTTGGATATACATTTGTTATTATTCTTTATAATCTACCTAGTCGCTGCACATATGCTCTTGTATATACCATGTATTTCATAATCTTTTAAAAATTGTGATAGAACTTTTGGTTTCAAGTTTGTTATAACAAAACAAGGTACACTTTGATCAATCCACCACTATTTATATGTCCTATTGACTATATTCTCAAGCAAGAAGAGGCTAGAATATACTCTGGGTGGCTCATGTGCCTATGGCTTCATCCCAAACCTTTCATCTTTTCAAAGTTCTATGCAAAAATGTTATGTTGGAAATCTTCCATCTGCCCCTCCACACACACCTCTGTACCCCTCTACAATCTTCTCTGCCATGGGAGGGTGACCTATATGGGCCACATAAATAGGTTTCCATTCTCTTTGACTTTTAGTTGATTGAGTCAATGGAGAGTCCCCAACAGTGACTGGATGGAGAGAGGACAGTGAGATCAAGGTATCTCATTCCTTCGCAATAGTATTGTCTCTAGCTGACTATGTATACCTGGATCAAATATCACTGTTCCTTTTCAAGGCTGCCAACTCTCCATAACTTCTTCCAGGTTCTGGTAAGCTCCACACGCCTTTGGACCTAGAGGGCCTAACATTTGATGTCGACTCATATTAAACCCTAGGTTGCTGTGTCAAATATGTGGTTCCCCTAAACTGATACCTCTATAAATAATCCCTTTGTAACTAAATCCTTTTTCAAATAGTCTATTTTTAATGTACCATCTATTTCTTGTTGAGACTTTGACTGATATAGAGATTGAAAGAAAATCAAGTGAGAAGACACCAAAAGTTACAAATTTATATAGAACTATTCTGAGGGACAATCAACTAAGTTTATTTAGAACCCAATGATCATTATAAAAATGAAAAAAAGAGGGAAAATGATAAGAATGCAAGCAAGAGTCTTAATTCAGAGATACTTAATCACCTATACAGTAAGTCCTCATTTATCATCATAGATAAGTTCTTGGAAACTGCAGCTTTAAAGAAAACAACATAACAAAACCAATTTCACCATAGGCTAATTTATATAAAAAAGTTAAGTTCCTATGGCATATTTCTGGTAACAAAAACATTACCAAACTTCTAAATAAAGACCTACAACAATTCTATTAAACGCTGAAATAAATGAACTACACCTACATTTAAGAAAGATTAATAAGTTAATTATCTGCCCAATTTTTATCAGTGAGTTACAACAGTCATGGTGGTGGGTTAATTCAGGAAATAAGCATTTGAAAAGAGAAAGTGGTAAAGTGCATCTCCTACTACCCACATCAAAACGTGTTCAAAGCAGTCATAAATATTGTTCAAAATATGTCAAAACATTCAAAATAATCATATATAGGGGCTTGTTGAGCACTTTCCTACTGAATCACTTATTGTGATGCATTTGTTTGATTATATACTTTACAAATTTTCATTTTACAACAATTTGTATTCACTCATTCAAAATGCTTATTCCGGGTTCAGGATGGTGGGTGGTCAGGGCCCTTCTCAGCAGCTCAGGGCACAAGGTGGGAATCAACCCTGGAGAGAATGTCATCCCATTGCAGGACACTCACTCAGACGGGGACCATTTAGAGACCCCAATTAACCTAAAATGTACACCTTTGGGTGTGGAAGGAAATTGAAATACCCACAGAAAACTCTTAGACATGGGGAAAATGTGCAAATTTCACAGTGACCCTAGCAGGGAATCAATTTTTTTCCCCTTAATGTTATAACCAAATTACATTGAATTAAATGACATGATTGGAGGACCTGCTGTATGTTAGCTCATTCAACAGGGAAATGGTGTGCTGAATACTGTTAGAGGAATATGATTCTAGTGGTAACTTTATGTAGAATAAACTGTGCCCAAGACCCTGGAAATAAGAGGTCCATGACTTAGCAAGCCAGTGGCAACTACCTTACTGACATCAGTCTTAGAATGCATATTTGAGAGGATATCCAAGTGTGGTTCGTTTGTACTCTAAGTCTCACATCAGTTTGCAGATTCTGGTCTCGTCTGGCATGCCTCATCTGTGAAGTGAATTCCACCTGGATGTCAAGCAAAGTGATGACATGACATGACAAACAAAATGGGAATTCAGTAGAACAGCTCTTTTTGCTGCCAATAATATTTTAATTTGTATCCTTATCACCACTAATTGTTTTTTATCACACTGTTCAAGGCCTTTAGCAGCATTTTCATATTCTATTCTAGGTGTATTTCAAGTCTATTGCACGAAAACAAATACTCATTAGTGTCTTGCTCTGCCTCTTTCTAAACCTAGTCTTTTCATATTGTTCCTTTGCCCACAATAGACCCTGAAATGTCTCCCTGTTTATCACCATCTGCAGATTTAATTAATGTGCTGTGTTGCTCATCTTCTGGATAATTAATAAAGATGTTGAATAAAATCAAGCTTAATATCACAACTTGTGGCACCCAGTAGTCACCTTTCTCCAAGTGAACACAAATAGTTTGCTTTTGCATCTGTTCGTAGTCTCTTATGCTATTCTCCATCCATATGAAGTACATTCTTCTCGAGTCACTCCTGAGTTTGCAGTCTGAACCAGGAGTCTCCCTCAGAATAACTCCTTCATGGATTGTACCTCCGTGTCATTACTGACATAATCCAATGTTATGTACAAGGAAAGATTAAACAGATTTCTTAAATGATATATTCTACAACTTAGTAACACTGAAGATTCTCAAAATGTCATTACAGTTACTATATAATTTGGCCTTTTCACAAGTAACTTTATAAAGCAGATTATATATTTCTCATGAGGAACCTGAGACTCTAATTTACAGAATGTTAATGATAGTTTCAGTCTAGGATTCTGAAATTCATACTTTTGATGCCTAATTTGGTGTTCTAATTAGTTAAAATATGCGACCTCAAGTTTAGGTATTAGAAGTTTTGGGGAAAAAAAACTTTTGCCATACCTTCAGTTCAATGTTTGAGAGTGAAAGGTAGGGTTTACCTATTCATTTAGTGACAGAGTCTCACTCTGTCACCAGGCTGGAGTGCAGTGGCATGATCTCAGCTCACTGCAACCTCTGCCTCCTGGGTTCAAATGATTCTCCTGCCTCAGCCTCCCAAGTAGCTGGGACTACAGGCATGCGCCACCATGCCTGGTTAATATTTTGTATTTTTAGTAGAGATAGGGCTTCACTGTATTGGCCAGGATGGTCTCGATCTCTTGACCTCATCATCTGCCTGCCTCAGACTCCGAAAGTGCTTGGATTACAGGCGGGAGCCACTGCGCCTGGCCTTGTAAGTTAGGTTTTATAAATGTCTAGCAGTATGAATTTTAATTTTTCTCAATGCTTTTGTTTGTAGAGGTTCTTACTGAAACCAAGCTAGGTATTAAAAGCAAATCAATGAGAAAATAAAAGGTAAGCTTTGTAAATATCCTCATATAGGCAGTATATACTTGTATATATGCCCATAGATAAGGCTCGTCTTTCTGTTGGCTTAACAGTGTGCTCACAATAATTCTGAGTCAGCTAGGCTTTTATTAATCCCAGTTTATTATAAGCGGGTTGTTCCAGCTGATTTTTTGCTTCATAGGAGAGGTTTTACTACTTCTCCCCCTTAGGCCTGGTCTTCTCCCTTCTAGTGCTCAATGACTGAATCCTGAATTCATCTAAAGGCCACAGAGACCTCTGGCCTCTATTAACCAGCACTCAGTTTCTTCTAAAGGGAAAAATGCCAGGAGCCGACAGCATATTCTTCACTTGCTCTTGCCTCTGGGATGATCTGCAGTGGAGGATTTCTCAGCTTAGCAGGACTGCTGATTTCCAGCTCACTGCAGAGCTCCTTTATGCATGAGGGCTGTCAGGAGCTCCTGGTTGTGTATGTGTGCAGGAGCTCTCTCTCTGTCCAGTCCAACCATGATGATAAAGAACCGGATGCAGGACAAGGACTAAAAATGGCAAAGGTGAGTATTCATTCATTACGTTTGTCACTGGCCAATTCTTAGACATTACAATTAGTTGTGTGACCCCCTTAAGGAAGTTACATATATTCAGTTTTTCTCATTTCTAAGAATAAAAGTACAAACTTCCACGGGCACAATATGTAATGTGCCAGAAAAGTAAAAGTCGTATATTGCATGCTATACCTCATCTCTTCTATCTCATAATTTAAATTCTCTATAAAAATTTATTAACCAAATTATTGTAAAGGCATATGCCTTCTTTAAAAGGTATATACACATCTTATAAGGAAACTATTTTGGATGAAGTTTTATGTATCTCGGAATAATAAGCAGAAAGTAAAGCATGCTTTGTTAACCTCATGTTAAGAAACTTTTAAATAATTAACCAAAGATAAATAAAAGTAAAATGTTTCAAACCCATTTTTTAAGGTATAGAGTAGGATTTGGTCTATAAATCCCATCATTTATTTCTCCCCAACAACCCTCTGAGTCCTGATTACAGGATCTAAACAAAAGAGCTGAAGCAAATGGGATATCAGACTTCAGTATTATTGGTGGTAAAGCTTGATCAGAGAATGTGTCAGGAACCTGAAGAAAAAACAAGATATGTTTTTCTCCCTTTCAGAGATAGCCAGGTCCACATAACTCTATATTCATGCTAACCTGGTTCTGTGGTTCTATTTATCACTTCACATGATGTGGTTAATTTTATGCATCAACTTGACTAGGCTACAGGATGCCCGGGTATCTATAAACACTATTTCTGGGTATGTCTGCAAGGGCATTTCCAGAAGAGGTTAGCATTTGAATTGGTACACCGAGTAAATAAAATGGCCCTCCCCAATGAGGTGAGCAACATCCAACAAGTTGAGAGTCTGAATAGACTGAAAAATTGAATGAAAGTTGAATTCTCTTTCTGCCTTATTGCTTGAACTGAGATATTGGTCTCTGCCCTCAGACTGGATATTATGTCACCTACTTTCCAGGTTCTCAGGCCTTCAGACTCAAACTGGTATTGACATCACTGGCTTTCCAGGGTCTTCTTGTAAATTACAGAACATGGGACTTCTCAGCCTCCATAATCATAAAATAATTATAACATTATAAGGAATTCTGTAATAATCTCATTTTACACACACGCGTGCGTGCATACACGTACACACACACACACATACACACACACCTTCTATTGGTTCAGTTTCTCTGGAAGACCCTGACTAATATACATGGATATCAGGATAAATAAGCAAGCCACAGTACCTGAGAGAGATTATTTCCTTCATAGGGTGGGATGAATAAGAGCAAGAACGGGAAGTCAGATGCAAGGGGCGTCAGCGGAGGGAAGAGAAAAGGTTGAAGTTTTGTCCACCAGAACTTGTAAGTTTTAGTGGTCATTCCCCTTCTACAGCTGAAGACACTTCCCCTTCTATAGCTAGAGATACAGGGGTAAGTAATAAATGGTTGCTTTTCTTTTTTTTTTTTTTTTTTTTTTTT
>NW_016814742.1:2268747-2312014 GCF_001698545.2 Rhinopithecus bieti | reverse complement strand
TTTTTTTTTTTTTTTTTGAGACGGAGTCTTGCTCTGTCACCCGGGCTGGAGTGTAGTGGCTGGATCTCAGCTCACGGAAAGCTCCACCTCCCGGGTTTACGCCATTCTCCCGCCTCAGCCTCCGAGTAGCTGGGACTACAGGCGCCCGCCACCTCGCCCGGCTAGCTTTTTTTTTTTTTGTATTTTTTAGTAGAGACGGGGTTTCACCCTGTTAGCCAGGATGGTCGTCTCGATCTCCTGACCTCGTGATCCACCCGTCTCGGCCTCCCAAAGGGTTGCTTCTTATATCATCGCCACAGTCATAAATCTTATATATTTGCTTGATAAAGTAGGAGTTGGAAGTTTTCCCAGTAAGAACACCTAATGAACAACCAGTTATTTATTTAAAATTCTCTAAGATATTTGGTCTCAGTAGGTGATGTTGACTAAACAGTTTTTTTTTTTTTTTTTTTTTTTTTAGCATTAACTTTGTACCAGGTACTTTACATATATAATCTAATTCTCCTATCTAAACCATATGTTAGCTACTATAACAAATATTTTAGTATTAAAAAGCCTGAGGCAACAAGGCAGATAAAGTTAAGACAATTTGTCCAAGGTCACATAGATGGAAAGAAGGCATAGGCAGGGTAGTGATCCCACTAGGACTTAGCTCAGAGCCTGAGTAGCAGGCTACATGCGTCCAGCAGTGAAAGCAAGAAACGGGCAAAAGCAGACACAGTCATACACTGGTAATTTATAATCAGCCACACTGTGGAACTGGGAAATATTCTCTGGCAAAAAGAACCCCAACCATGTTTCAACACATATTTCTCGTCTATCTGCCATATCATGGCATCTCTCACTGAAGACTACACAAACTCTTCTAAACTCTTACCATGAAGCAGTTAAACCCTTGGAAATTATGCTCCTTAGACACCCTTACCAAAAGGCATTTGGCTATATTCCATCATAAGAAGCTCCTAGGTGAGATTTGGGAGGCAAATGGAAAGAATAGACCACTATTTTTAGCATTAGCCGAGGGTAGATGCATAAGTAAAGGCAGGGATTGTGAGATTCCTCTCTTCTGTTGTCTAGGCTGGAGTGCAGTGGTGTGATCTTGGCTCACTGCAACTTCCACCTCCCAGGTTCAAGCAATTCTCCTGCCTCAGCCTCCTAGGTAGCTGAGATTACAGGCATCTACCACCAGGCCTAGCTAATTTTTATATTTTTAGTAGAGATGGGGTTTTACCATGTGGGCCAGGTTGGTCTTGAACTCCTGACCAAGTGACCCACCCGCCTCGACCTCCCAAAGTACTGGGATTACAGAGGTGAGCCACCACTCCTGGTGCCTCTACTTCTCTGTATTAAAATCTACACAAAGTATCCACAGTGGCAATAAAATAAAATAAAATAAAATAAATCTACCCCAAGGGTTAGAAAACTGGCCCAAGGGATAAATTTGGCTTATAATCTGTTTTTGTAAATATGTATTTATTGGGTTACTGCTATTCCTATTGATTTACATATTGTCTGTGGCTGTTTTTCCTCTATAAAGAGTAGTTGCAACAAGAGAACAAAGGGCTCATGTGGTAGCCTCCAAAATTTCCATGTTTTAATTCCCAGAACTTGTGAATACGTTAAATGGTAAAGAGACTTTGCACAGGTGACTAAGGATTGAGATGGGAAGATTATGCTAGATTATCTGAGTGGGCCTAATGTGAAGGTCAGAGAAAGAGTGATTTGGAGATACTCTGTAGCTGTTTTTGAAGACCAGAAGAAAGGGTCACATTCCAAGGAATGCAGGTGTGGCGTTGTAAAAGGGAAGAAGATAAACTTTCTCTTAAAACCTCCAGAAAAAGCACTGCCCTGCCAACATCTTCATTTTAGGACTTCTGACCTCCAGAACTGTAAGATAATAAAATTGTATTGTTTTAAGACATTAAGTTTATGGTAATGTTATCATGGCAGCAAAAGAAAACTAATCCAATCTGGAAAGCCTAAAATATTCACTGTCTGATCCTTGCAGAGTAAGTTTGCTATCCTCCTGGTCTACCAAACATACTTTCTTAAGGGTGATTCTGGTTAGGGATAGTGTAGTTTCTCTAAGATAATGAATAAAGAGGTTCTAGTTGGCTAAGTTTTGCTGTGTAATTTTTTTTTTTGGAAGGAAGGGTAAAAGAAAAAAAGCTTAGCATACATCTTTTATGCTAAACTCCAGTTTAAAATCATCTTTCAACAAATCTAACCTGGGACAGATATAGTCATCAAAAATTCTGGGGCCACAACTCACATCTTCACAACCAGAAATAAAAAAATCTTTCTTTACCGCTGCACTAATTTCTAGGGAAGAGTTTGTTTGCTTTCTATTTTCTCTTCTTCTAGAAATTAGTCCCAGTCCTGGACCACTTGATATAGTGATAGGATAAGGTAGATTGTGGAATGTGCCCATTGTTTCTGGCACTATATTAGTAGGTTTCCCGAAACCAGATTGTTGACCAGGATACAAATTACCCAAGTATTCACTTGAGAAAGAGAAATTAATGCTGATAAGGCAAAATAAATGTCCTTTGACATATCTTTTCCCCACAACAAATTCCTATATCAGATTATGAACCTTAAATCCATAGACATGATTTAAGGGTAATGTTTCACTGTGATGGCATCTATTTAATACTAGAAGAATTTCAATCTAATTTTGCATGATTTCACTAATATGCATTTTAGTTAAAATGATATAACCAGAGTCATGGTTATGGCTCAGTTGTGTTCCCCTAAAATTTATATGTTGACATCCTTTCTGTGTCTTTAATATAAAGACCTGAATATTGCAAGTAGTATAGTAGTAATTATCCAAAACCCACTGGGAAAGCATTTGGGAAAAAAGAAGTATCTTTTTTTTCCATTGACTGCTCAACATGTATATTGCTAATCTCTTACATTGATGCATTACCACCGATCTTAAAAACTCCCATTTTTATCACAGGCTGCCTCCACATCACCATTTTTCTTCCATTCTAATGAGTTCAGATCATCTTTCTTGCTCATGACTTTGGTCATTTCCCTTCTATGGCTTCCTCCTCTTTTCTCTTTATATAAAATTCAGATACTTCATTGGCCACGCAGTATTAAATTATTTCCTTGTCCCTCATCTCCTTCCTGCATCCTTTGTTATCCATCACGTTGCTTCCTGTGTAACTTTTCTACTCACTCTCTCATTCTTCCAAATGCTTCATAATCTCCAGAAAGCCTGTAGTGTACAATCTACATTAGCATACACTTGCCCCTTCGTGATCATTCCTTTCCTGCTAACACTCTCTATCAGCCACAGAAAAGGAAGTATTTAGATGACATATTTTTGAATTATACAGGACAGCTTGGCAGGTACCAAAAATTTTCTACTCACAGATTGATTGTCTCAGACAATTCTAAAAACACATCTGTCCCCAGTGATTTAATTTGCTTGATAGTAAATCTATTGTAATCTACTCAGATAACAACTTGCTATTTATATCAAACTAGTATCCAATACTGAGATGTTAAATATAGGATTCTCTACATTTCCTGACAGTCATTTCTAATAAACCATGGCGTACGCAAGAATGAACATTTAACTTTATAGAGAATCAGCTGCAAGGCAAAAAGGTTTAAAGCACCAGGTCAGATATAAGCCACAAGAAAGACCTCTATTTCTAAACTAAATAGAGCATTAAAAAAATTTTAGAGCTAGAAAAGACCTTACAGATCATCCGTTGCAATCCTTTTAGAAGTAAGGAAACCAACACAATTTGAGAGCTCAGACAGCCCATTCGAGGTCATACAGTCAGCTGAGGGGGACAGTCAAGCTTGAACACAGGGTCCTGGCTTCAGCACACAGGCTTGGTGCTTTTCCTGTCATACCCTGAAGGAGTACCAAAGAGTCTGCTCTGCACACCAAGAGTTCCTTCCACTTTCACAGAAACAGATTCTATTTGGAAGCTCGGAAAAACACATTGTATTATTATCAACAAAATGGGCAGTCCTGAGTGCTAAACAGCATTTTCCTATAGAAAGCAGGTCTGCAAAATGGGGAGCAGGATGGCTGCTGTCTTTAATCTGAGACCTGGACTTTAAAACATGCAGAGAAAAAAAAAATGTCTTTGTCTCAAGAGGAAAACCATTCCAGTAAATTTCTAAATCTAATGTTATAGATAATTAGCCCAGGTTGGGGACGTTACAAAGCATAAATTTGCCCAGGGTGGTGGTCGTGTTCTGTTTATCTTAAGAGTTCATGCAATGAAAACATGTTTCATTCTGAACAAGTGTCAGAGACATTAATTAAGAAAAACTAGGGAAGTTGAAAGAAAACTACAGTGGTGTGTTCAGTGGAAAGTGGTTCCCAAATACTTTGAGAACCTCACCTGGCAAGGTCCCTTTTACTTCTAGAAAACAGAGAAAAGTTTGCAATCCAAGAAAAGGCAGGAAACACCAATGTAAGGAAAAGCAATGGTACTTTAGAGTCTATCTGTAAAAACCCACATTAGGTTATTACATTTTACATTTGATTAAATTTGTGATCATATATATCAAAGTACCATTCAGATGCCTCCATAATCTACTATTCCATTTAATTCATTTAACCATTAAACATAGACACATACATGTAACAACCAGGATTGCAATTAGTGTCATAATAATTTCACATAAAATGCCATCTCTATGAGAAATTTTATAATTATATCAGTTACCTTTAAGTCTAGGAATTATGGCTCATTACTGTTATCAACTGTAAATTGAAAGAGTAATCACATTTAAGGAAAAAAAACACTGAGTATAAAAACAATGTTGTATAAGACACATTTCATTAAAATAGAACGCAAAAAATCATACATTTTAACCCTCTAGTTATTGTACTGTGCCAGCCTAATAAGATTGGTGTTGAAACCTTATGCAGCATCTTTAAATTCCAGGATCTGATGCTATTCACATTGTTTGAACATTTATTTAAAAATATTAAGTGAAGGCTTGTTCTGTGCCTACCAATGTGCCTGGCTCTGAAGGACAAACAATGTAATTTGATGCGGTCTCTGCACTCAGGGGCAGATAAATGATGTTATTTCCATATATTATGGTCATTTTATTTAAGACTGATTCTTCCTGGCCAAAGCCTCCATTGAATAAGGCACAATGGTAGGTAGCCTCCATTGAATAAGTCATGATGGTCAAGATGTATGTAGAGTCAATCTACTACTCATAGTAAATATACTTCATTTTACAGAACAAGTTCATTCCATACAAATTAGCCCAAAGTTCCAAAGTATATCTTATTTTCATAATTTTACATTGTATATTTAGAAATGGTAGAAATGGATTCATTCTTTTAAAATAAATCTCCCAACAGACTGAAATTTTGGTGTCAAACAGATTAAGATGCACTATACAGTGCAGTAGAAAAACCACTAGCCAGGGAAAGGAGACACTTGGGTGTTAGGCCGGCCAACCATATGATTTATAGTCCATACTAGGACACCACTGAGAGTGAAAGGAGGTACTTTTACTAATTACACCAGAACAATATGTGTAAATGGGGACTGCGCCTGGAAAACCTGGGCATACACACATCCTAGCTCCAGTACCAGGTCTGCCCTCAGTAAGCTGTGTTCACAGATGACAAGTAGGAATAAGACACATCACTTCTTAAAATGTTCCACTGGCTCTCTTCATCCTTAGACTAAAATCTAAAGTTCTTAGAAAAGGAATATATGGCCCTGAAAGATCTGACCATGGCCACCTCTCCAAACTTGATCTACCACTCTCTCCCTCTCACTCCCTGTTCCCCCTGCTCTTCAACCTGCCAAGTACAATCAGGCTCAGAATAGCTGAAAATGCCGGGGCCTTGAACAATCTCCCGAGATAGTTATATGGCTCCATCCTTCTCTTCATTCAGATTTTCCTTCAAATAGGACCTCTCAAGGCACCTTCCCTGACATTCTGTCTAATACAATCACCTTTCTCACACATTAGTTTATTGCTTCTATTATCCAGTTTTCTCTTCCTAACAATTTCACTCCTTGCCTTATGCTTTGTATCTATCTGTTTGCTTCTTTGTTTACTGTTTGCCTTTACCTTAGAAGGTTAGATAGGTAACATCACAGACTTCTTGTTGTTCATTATATCGTATCTCCAGGACCTAGATTAGCACTGGCACATTTGCAGCACTTGAAAAGTATTTGTTAAATAAATGTCAAATGTATGAAAGTATTTTTAACTGCTCTGACCCTAAGTCCTTATGTTCTGTAAAAAAGTTTGACAATGCTACCTGGCTTCTGATTCTTCTCAGTTTCTCCACGCAGTCAGTCATCTCCCTTCTCTGTATACTCATAGGCTGATGTGTACCTCAATTACTGCCCTTATCACACTGGCCATCATCAGCCAGGGAAGTAAGTATTAAGACATGAATGGGCAGGGTGTACCTTGGGAGCTAATTGGGAAGCCTGATATGGCCAAAAAGGGGTAAGGTGACATTGAAAACGCAGTCAGCAGTCAGACCTTGGAGGCCAATTTTTGTAAGACAAATTAAAGAATTTGTACTTCATTCTAAGGCCGTGGGTGGTTATTAAAGGATTTTACACTGAGGGGTACGATCAGAGTTGCATTACTGAGGATAAGTCTGACTGGTTTAGGAAGAATAAAGTGTAGTGTTAACAGAACTAACTGCAAGGAAGTACTAAGGTGTTCTTGTCAGTAGTTCCATCCAGAAATGACTGGTCTGATTAGGGAGAACCTGGCTAGACCCACCACTCTGTATCCCTTAGATTTATCATTTAATAATATTATTGTCTCTCTAGGTTAGGATTCATCTATACTGCTATGAGAGGGAACACAAAATATCTTGCAGCTCTCTGGAGTGGCTATACTATAGGAATGGGAGTGCACCTGTAGTGCTGGTTTGTTGGAAGACTGAGGCAGGAGGATTACTTTAGGCCAGGACTTAAGACCAGTCTGGGCAACATAGTAAAACCTCAATTATACTAAAAATTTAAAAAGTTAGCCAGGCATGGTGACACACTCCTGTGGTCCCTACCTACTCCAGAGACTCCTTGAGCCCAAGAGTTCAAGGCTGCAGTGAGCTATGATGGCACCGCTGCACTCCAAACTGGGTGATAGAGACCCTGTCTCTTAAAAAAAGGAAAAAAAAGAACAACTTACTGCATGGATTAATCTAGATTCTTTTTCCAGATTGTCACAGATTGACTTTTATTAAACAAAATTCTTAGAGAATAAGTTATATATATAAGGTGGAAGATAAAACTGTGTTGTTATAGCCCAAAGTTGTTACCTAACCTATAATTTTAGTGATTTGTGGACATCCTGACCCTTCATGGACCTATTAAGGAGATCCCAAAAAAGTCCTATTTAAGAATCTGTTCTAAGATAAAAGAGTAATGACAACCAAATGATGGATTCCTGGGTTAGGTGTGTTTAATTTAAAAGATTATCATGATAAGAATCATAGGACATATGCTTCAATGTTTATCCAAGCAGTACAGTTTTCTGACACTCTGGTGCCTAGTTAAAAGCTAGAGAGTCTCGGGGTCTCTGTCTCTCTCATTTCATTCTGTTTGTAGGGTGTGTGTGTGTGTGTGTTTGTGTGTGTATAGACAGATATTTGAGAAAGATCTCTCCAGAATAGAACAAACTTTGGTAGATGGTGCATAAAGTGTGGAATAATTCAGGGACATAAGAGTTATTCTATTTCTTGACAGCTCCTGTTATGTCTAGCATTTTTACAATTTCTTCTTTTGTCAGGACAATAAGGTTTCAGTTATAATAAAAAGTTGCCAGGAGGGTTAATCCACTAGCCCTGCAGCTCAAGTATATTAGTTCTATTGTCTGAGGGTTGGAGGGCTCTAAGAGAAGGTGATACACAGGAGGCATTTGCTTAAACAATGTAATAATGCATATTTATTAGAGAATATTTAGAAAACTCAAGTAAAATGAGCAAAGTTAAAATCATTCATAATTGTAGCACCCCTGTATAAACTGTTAAATTTTAATATACCCTATTTTACATTTTATATGTGATCTTTGAAAATTTTGTAAATGGTTTTATCCCCACGCAGAGCATGCCCAGGGCTGAGAGGCAAGCCAGGGTCCCTGCCTGGGGAGGAAAGCAATGTAAGAAAATATGCTGGGCTTTTGACAGTCTGACCCAGCCTATCATGTTATTTCAAAATAGCTTCCCCATTAGTAACATGAAGACAGATTATATTATATACAGGCTTACTCTGCTTGGCCACTGCTAGTAAAATTTTATTTTCCCCCCAAGAAAATGGTTATTGATCATCCAAGTCACAGTTTGCCTTAGGGATTATAATGCTGTGGATGAAGTTTCTTACTTTTCCACACTGACTTCAAGCTTTTCATTTTAAAATACATCTTAGCTATTTGACAAATTAAAATGATTCCTCATAGTGACTTTAAATTCAGCATTCAAATTTAGTTTCATCCAACAAAATACTCTGTAAAAAACAACTTTGTGATGTCCTCAAAGCCAGCTCACATTTAAAAAGCACGAGTAATGTAATTAGGTGGGGGAGCTCTTATACATCTTCTCCTCTTACCTATGCTGTGACGAACCAATGGGTACCGAAATATGCTTCACGGGTCATGAGGAGGGTACTGCACATCTTCTTTCCCATGCCTCTTGTGACTGGAGGGTACTCACTCACTCCCAGAACTGACCTGAGCTTGCCTAGCAACAGGATGTAGTTGCTAATGGTAACCGTTCCATGGGGAAATATTTGCTCTAGATGTTTGGGGTCTTTGTCTTTACAGAAGTAAGACAGTTTGATAGACTTTATGAGTGTAAGTGACATCTCAAAACCTACACCTGTTCCTTTCTTTTGCCTCTTATACATGTACCAGTTAAAAAATTTCCTTGATAGAAACACAGACTGGCCTCACCCCAATTCCAGAATCTACCTATTTTTTTTTTTACTTCAACCAAAAAGTAGATGTAAATCCTACTACGTCTTACTGGGACCAGCTGTAGATTTCTACTCTTCCACACAGGCCCCACCTGTAAGTTCCCAGCTTTGGTCAACGAAAGTTATGAGAACCTGAACTATAAGCAATTAAAAAAAAATTGAGAAACCAGTAAAATTCACTTGAAAATGCACTAAAAAGTTGTACCTCAGAGGTATTTGATTTATCAATGTTTTATTGAGGTTGAAAAGTCTTCAGTTTGAACCAATTTGCTTTAGAGCAAGATTTTTGAACCTCAGCATTATTGACATTGTGGACTGGATAATTCTCTGTTGCAGGAGACTGTTCTGTGCATTAGAAGATGTTCCATAACATCTCTGGTCTCTACATCCAAATGCTGTAACATCCAAAAACATCTTCACACATTGCTAAATCTCTAGGCAACCCAGGGGATGGGTCAAAATTACCCTGGGTTGAGATATACTAATGTAAAGCAATCTATTTAAAGAAAAGATAAAATTTTAAAACTCAGAATAATTAGCCAAACAAAACAGATATAATTGAAATATAACAATCTTAAATTTGAAGTCTGAGAGAAAATGGACAAAATACTAAAACTCAAAGCTTCTATAGTGTCTACAAAGTACTAAAAAAATGTTTAAAATATGTAAAGTGAGGGCCTAGAATCAAGTTGATCATTTTTTGTATTTAGATCAATTTATTGTTTACTAGTTATTGGGGAATTAGTTTTCATCCTTTTCCTAAGCTTTAATATGACTCCAGTTATAATGAATTCTTATGATCCTTATTATTGATTGGTCAGAAGCTTTCTACATTCTGTTATAATTTATGTTTTCCAAACAGAAGTTATATTTAATTGATCATATGAGGAAATGGTGGTACATACAGAGGCCACAATATGATACTATCACAATTTATTGATATTAATGGCCATATTGTGGTTATGTAGAATGCCTTGGATTGTATGAAACATAAAGTATGAGGATAATGAAGTATCATGTGAGAAATTTACTCTCATGTCATTCAGAAAAAAATACTACAATTGCAAATTCTCTGTAAGTTTGAAACCAATCCAATTAGCAAATAAAAATTCCATGTACATAGTAAAAAAAAAAAAAAAAAAGGAAGAAAATGGTAGGGAGGGACAATAAATAGTGATGTGATTCTACTAAATAGACTTAGTCTCAATGGGGCATGAGTGAGAGACATGAATATGTTGTTCTCTCAGTAGGTTTCAATTCCTCTAAGCTTCTTAGTGTGAACATCTTGACACATTTGTGTTTCATTGAAAATTTTAGTATTTATCAAGTTTTTTTTTATAATATGCAAATTTTTCTTTACACATTATATTTAGAAGTTATCCTGATAAAGAGATGCAACCAAGGAAGAATGAAGCAAAATCAAACCAAACTAAAATATATCAATGAAAGCCAAGGAGGGAGAAAATTGAGGTGGATGAAGGTATATTAAATGCTATTGGCCGGGCATGGTGGCTTACTCCTGTAATCCCAACATTTTGGGAGGCTGAAGCAGGTATTTTGCTTGAGCTCAGGAAATTGAGACCAGCGTGGGCAATTTGGCAAAACCCCGTCTCCAAAAATTATAAAAATTAGCTCGGCATGGTGGTGTACACCTGTAGTCCCAGCTACTCAGGAGGCTGATGGGGTAGGATCACTTGAGCCCAAGGGGCAGAAGTTGCAGTGAGCCAAGTTTGCACCACTGCACTCCAGCCTGGGTGACAGAGTGAGTCCCTGTCTCAATAGTTAAAAATAAAATACCATGATGGTTAAAATGAAGTTTGTGACCTATGCAGACCCAGCAGAGCAGTAGAGAGGAGCTGGTCTGAAGCATGGGCAGGTGAACAGAATGTGCTGTCCAGGGATGGTCACCTGTCCAGGGGAGAGCCTTCCAGAGGCCCTAGTGTTTGTAGTTGGTTCTCCTTTTAATAGGGCTACTTATTATTTCCACAGATGCTGATGATGCCAATATGCAGACCACATCAACTAGAACAGCAGAGCTATCAGCACAAGGTAGAAAACTTTCAGATTAATGCCTCTTAGTTACTAAAAAATGTCAATGACTTTGGCCAGAGAACAATTTCAGTGGAGCATGGAAATGGTTGAAAGAGGGAGGAAGGTAGAAATATTACATGTAGGTGACTCTTTCAAGATACTAGTTTAGGAAGGGTGGTAAATGTAACACCCAGGGACGTGCATAATATTGACAGGATTTTTTTTTTTTTTTCTATGAGATAAGCAAGCTTAGGCATGTTTAAGGGGCTGAGGGAAAATCCACAGGGAATGAGTAACTTTGCAGACAGGTAGGAGAAAGGAAGCCCAAGCAAGAGTCAAGGAAAAGAGGTCTTGAGGCTGAGGCACACTCCCAAAAGGAATAAAGGTGTGAACAAGTTGAAGGAGAGAAATGTGAACATAGTTTTAAGGATGAAGCAGTTATTGGTAAAGAAATGGCACTGTGGAATTCTATTTCAAATCAGGAAAAAACAAATGCTACAGAATGGTCAAGGAAGTGAGTGACTTAAGAGGGGCATGGAACTGAAAATACAAGAGGTGGAAAAATTCACCTACATGGCCCTTGATCATAACTCCTACATGTGGCATATGCCTGAAGTGCAGTAAAGAAAAACCTGTGATCATAATTTAACATTCCTGCAAGAACCCCACACACACAAAAACAGGGAGTCCCTACCATCTTCTGCTCCCCTTTTTCAGGGTTGGCTACTTTTTGGTTTCTTTGTTTCAGATGTAATGCTTTCTGTGTTAACTTTTCATGCCTCAGAAGAGGTCTAATTTGATGTATTAGACATTTATTAAGCTAATTCAGCATGACTTGCAAGTTCCCATACCTACCACCATAACCACTACCAAGGATTTACAGACAAGCCTTGGAAAACCCATTAGTTATAAAGGTAACAGTTTTGAAAGCTGTGTTTCAAGATATAACCTAGTTCCCTCATTCCTGGAAAGTATTACATATTCGTATCCAAACAACCACCCCTAGTTTATGTCTCATCTTTTCATTTGCTTATGGAATTCCCTTTCAGTTTGGTAGAGCTTCAGTCAAGTGACCTGTAAAGCCTAGCATATAACTTTCCAAACTGGTGATCTTTGAGAGGGGGCTATTTTGAGGGAATTGGTTTTGAAATAGGATTTTTGTAATGCTGCTGACTCCAGTGTTTTAAGATTTGTACTTGTGCCCTTTGGCAGAGTGTATATCAGGTGTCCTTTTATTGATCTAAATAATAAATATGACGTCAGTTTGCTTTGCATTAAATGTGCCATTTCTGCTTGAACAAACATCTCAAATTCAAACAAACAAATCAAATACGAAGGGATATTTAACTAAAAACAACACAAATTTTCAAAATGACTAATGATAAGCAACAAATATAGTGCCTTTAAATCTTTCCAGTATTATTAAACACCTATACTATCATAATTAGGCTCCATCTGCACACTCTTTGGTGATGTTAGGTGCTGTGCCATTGTCTAGGAAAGTCAAATTTGGACTTGCCTGAAGTTAAATTTGTTCTTTGGGGTTTGACACTTATCAATACAGAATGTGTTCCCTAGAGAGTTGATGTCAGCACTTCAAGACCCACCCGCCTTGAAGAGTGCCACTTTCTTCTCAAGCACTTGTTCCCTATGCAATGTACAAGGAGTGAGGTTGGAGTGCATGCACACATCATGAAGGTGACTGATGGAGGGTGGAAAAAAGACAGTTGGAAAAGTGTAAGCACTCAGTGAAAAAGAGGAATCAGTTAATACTACCTTCTATCCATGTGAGCTATTCCCCTTGCAATTTACTTACTGTTTTGTTTGCCTTATTTAAGTTGCCAACCCACTAGGCAGAGACTGTCACTTCTTAATACTCCATTTAGAGCCTACTTTACAGTTGGCATTCAATTAGTGTTATACAACTATAAAAACATTATATAGAGCCTCTAGTTTCAAAAAGTAAGGTGAAATGCAGCATTTCAATCTCCATATGGAATGGCACTGGCTTTTGATGCCCTTTTCTCTTATCATCTGACTCCTGCTGGCTGCTACACATTCTATATTCTACAAAGCAGCCACTACTAGTTAACCATCCCAATCAGCTGCTGCATGTGTCAGAGGGCAATGGGCTCTTGGAGATTGAGAACCGCATGCGTGCACACACACATACAAACACAAGGAGAAACAAAAAGCCACTGCCCTCAAAAGAGAAGCTCTGATGCACGACGCAGCCCTGGAATATCACCTCTGGCAAGTGTGCCACCCATTTCAGCACAAATGTGCACTGGAGGCTATTAGTAAGGAAAGATCATGGATTCTTTTAGAGCCTTTTCTGGTCACAAACCATGACCAGCAAACTAGCCACAAATTCAGCCTAGTGGTCAGCATTTACTTGAAATGGTTGGGTTGAAATGGATTTTTAATGTCTTTTCATTTTTTAAAGTTGGTTCTTTTATAAGAAAGTTCTCTTTCATATGAGGATTTCTTCACATTAAAAGTATCACTTGGCAACAGAGAGTTTAGCTTCGAGTTAAAATAGTTGCTATCAATTACAAACTGACTATAGGACCAGTGGGCATCTTTTTTTAATGTGAAGATATTAATAGATTTTCTTTAACTAGGTCTAAAAGGAAATGCACATGAGAAAGGGGTAGAAGGAAGGAGTCTTGGCAGTGAGGCAGAGAAACAGGAGAAAGGGGTAGAAGGTGACTTGGGTTGAGGAAGAAGTATTAAGAGGGCAGGTAAAGGAAAGAAAAACAAGACTTTTTTGGCTACTTCTTTGTCGATTTTACCAGCTGTGCTTAAATTGAGTTGGTGTTTGGGAAAATGTAATTCATCCCGGAAGGTTTACTAAAGGGCAAAACAGCATCTTTGTTTATGTTAAATGTGGTAGAGATAGATAAATGTTCTAATTTGTATTTATAATTGACTCTTTACAATGGTAATTTTTAATCCCAGAAGCATGGGGCGACCATTTCGGTGCTATAGGTCCTCTAGCAGACTTTGCCTTAACTTCAAGGAGGGGGTAAGGAGGTGGGTGCAGCACAGTCTCACAAAAGGAAACTACCAGTGTAATACGAGCACTAAATGTTTACTGCAAGCCAAGTGCTGTTCTACCTAAACACTTTACATACAACGATTTCCTTAAATTCTCACAATAAATCAACAACAAAAGGGACTATCATTGTTCCTGTCCTGCAGAGGAGGAAATTGAGACAGAGAAATTAGGTGACTTGTCCAAGGTCACACCAAGGAAGTGATGGTGCCAGAATTCTAACTCAAATATTTTGGTTCCAGGGGTGGTGGTTGCAACTGAGAACTCAACATAAAAATAAAAGAAAATCAGACATTTTAAATTCTTAGATATAATTATATTTGCTATATTGAGTCCAATGACAAAGTAAAAGCAGAACTTGAAACTCCTTTGGCTCTTCATTAACCTGCAGGATAAAATCCTAAATCTTTAGCAGGCACACTACACTCTACATGTTGAGGTTCCTTTATGGTCTAGCCACAGGCTCCATTTCAGCCTCAGCTGCAGACATGCTTCATAACTGAGCCTCTAACCAAGCCATTGTAGTTTACAGTTTCCATTTTCCCCTGTGCCTACTTAATCTCTGAAAATACTCATCCCTTCCCAAAATTGATATTCTCTTTATCTTCTCTAGCTGATAAATTTATCTTTCAAACCATAACTCAGAATTTACCTCCTCTAAGAAGTCACCTCTGACTTCTCCAAGCAGATTTAAAATTCCTTTCTCTATAATCTCACACCTTTATACTTACACTTTGGCACACTTACCACATTGCCTTATCGTTACTTTTACGTATGTTTTACTTTGTCATTTTAATATAAACATGCCAGGAGAAATACAAAATTGTATTTACATGGGTATACCTAATAGGTTTTAAAGTGCCTTGTGAGTGAGAGGGATTCAGTAATTATTACTGAATGAGTGTTTAATGAGTTTTATCCTCAGGCTTCATTTTCCTTCTCAGATCTCAGCTGAAATGTCAACTTCTCAAAGAATTCTCTTCTGACCACTTCCTTCAGTTACTGTCTGTGATAAACTAAAGATTAACTTAAATTATTTGCCATTCTTCCCATCAAGAGGTGGGTCTAACCCCTTCCCTTGAATCTCGGCAGACTCCCAACCACTTAGCCAGTTGAAACTGCTTATTCAATGCCTTTCTAGGTTACTGCCTCTGGCTATCAGAGACTGGTGGATTCCCCATCTTACCTATTGGAACACATGCTCCTAGACCCAGCTGCCATGCAATGAGGAAGCCAAAGCAATACTGTGAAGAGGCTCACATGGAGAGGAACTGCCAACAGTCAGTAACAAACTGCAATCCATGCAAGTAAAAGTACCTCAACTGGCATCATTTAGAGTGGGAATGTGATGTCCCAGTCAAGTCCTGACCACATTGCAATTAGTGAGTAAAATAAATGATTGTGGTTGTTTTAACCCACTAAATGTGGGTTGGTTGGCTGGGCAGCAATTGAAGACCAACATCTTTTTTACTCTAACACACTATCTTGTTTTAGTTTATATAATGTCTCAACCTACAAGGGTCGTGTTTATCATCTCTTTCCACCTAGTCACCATCTTCAATTAAATGTGAACTCCATGTCTGTCTTATCCACTTCTATGAATGGTCCCCAGTTTAGAATAAATGCTTAAATACCTATTGAGTAATTAATGCTCTTCTTAGAAATATATTAAAGAATTGTCTCAGATGGAACCAAGGACCTTTGGATACTTTGCTGGAATAATCTGTTTTATGTGGAAAGTTACAGTATATTTTCTAAGATAACTGTATTTCAGGTTTTATGTCATAGCCAGTGACAGTTAATATGTTAGATTTGCACAGTAAAAGTACACATTTCTTACATTAACAGATATTTCTAAGTCTATTCTAAAAATGGGTATTTCTAAATCTATACTGGATATGTTCTAATAAGGAGAAGATGAGAAGATGAGGTGGTCATATTATGGCAAAAGAATGACTAGGTTTATAAGCAAAATAATTTATAAGAAAATCCAGAGAATTTAGACCTTTTCTCTTATGCAACCTGTTCTAGAGAATTCAGTGTGAATGTCTAAGTTATCTGAAATGCTATTTTTAATACATGACCTTAATAAGCTATGTTCTTTTAAAATTCTGTCATGTTTTAATTTACTCTTAAATAATTACACACGATCTTTCAAAGTATAGAGCACAAAACTTAAGAAAAACTCAATTTCATAGAGGTCATTTTATAAAAAGAACACACAGAAGTAAAGGTTTTAATGGTATTTTTTCAAGTTACTGAGTCCTTTCTTATTATAAGAGGGATTTTGGTCTCAGTATAGTCATTCCCAGCCCCACAAGCAAGTGGGACACTTTAAGCCTATGTGGGAAATGGAGTATCAAATGATCAGCAAGAAGCTGAACTTTAAATTTACAAGTGCACTTTCAATTTCTATGGAAATTGCACATTTTGTGAAAATGTGCTTAGATTGTCATTGTCTAGTCAAATACAGTGAAAATGCAAGTTGAAGGAGCATAATTAAGGTTAAAGGAAAGATTCAAGGAGAACTGCTGTCTTTCATGAAGCCTAATCAGCACCTTGGATGTATCTACAGGCACAGAATGGTCACATTCTCCTGAACCACTGGTCCTCAATTATCATCATCTGTGGTTTGTTATGTAAGTGTATGCACTATTTCAGTATCCTTACTTAGGTAATCTGGGTGCTTGTTTGAATAGAAATTTTCCTTGAGTGGGCTACTTCAAATACCATTGCATAGTTCTATTTCTTTGATTTCATGCAGCCTGTCAAGTTATCAATAAAGTAGAAATACTATATTTTTTAATGGAAGAACTTTTTTGGCAACACAGTGAATTCTAATTTTGACTTTAAGGGGAAATTGTAAAGATACCAAATATGTTATCTTTTCTGTGCATCCACAGATAAGAATAGCAATGCATTAATAGAAGGATCAGCTTTGCAGCTGATCCAAATGTCAAATCTCTCCTACAGAACAGTGTGAAGCTTGAATCTAAAAGATTCAAGTTTAATTATATCTTATAGATATAATTTAATTATAGATTTAATTATATCTATAAGATAATTAAACTTGAATCTATAAGAATTTGTTATTTATTGAACATCTACTATGCTCAAGGCAATGTAATATTGTCTGTGAAGGATATAGTGAAAGGAACCTACAGTCTCCCATCAAGTAGCTTTCAGTGTATGTTAATATCCCACCACTTAAGAAAATAACTAGAATTTTATAAAAATGCATGCAAAGATTGTAAATATGTGCCCAGAATTGAATAAAGAATACATTTTGATGTTCAAATTCTCCTGTCCTATGGCCCAACTATATTTGGATAAGCAGAAGTGGTCAGGTAGCAATCCATTGAGGAATATTTATGTATAGATCCATGAAAATAAATTCAAAGACTCATAAATGACTTTTTCTAAGATTCTGTACTGAAATATTGCTAATATTATCTAACAAGATTTTTAATGTAAATTTTAGTAATGAAAAATGATTATAGACTTGCAATATTCTGCAGCCCATCCGGCCTGTACATGTGACAGGCTTACTTTTTTACATTATTTCATGAATTTAAGAGGCAAAGCACATCCCACAAGAGGAAATAATATTCAAAAGGAGATATTTTGAATTTCAAAATTCATCTAGGCCCTAAAGAGGACTGGAAAGATGCTTCAAACATATCTTCCTACTCCTCCCCACTGTCTTTTTTTTTTTCTTTTTTTTACTGCAGAAGTGAAGTCTATTTTCTTTTATAAAGATGATTTGAAAGGTTTTTGCTTTCTTGTCTACAAAATCAAGTTCACAAAATTAAATTCCAAGAGATCGGTAGGTTTGTAGTCATTGTGCTATGTTTCATCTCTTGCTCCTAGAATACAATTCTGATTATTTCAGAAACTCATTGACTGTAGGATACAAATGATCTGTGCACTTTTCACGTTTGTTTCAAGGGCGAATTTTCTTGTAGACAAATGAAGACAATTAACTATCTTTAAAAACTCCTGGCAGAACGCAGACATACCTCAGTACAAACCTGTTTCAAGTCTTCACATTCAAATCCAAAGTGTAGAGTGTTATTGGAGCTGAGTGGAAAATCGTTAGGGAAAAGCAGTCAGGGGTGAGATAATAAAGAGTCCTGCATTCAATGCCAGGAAGTTTGGATGTTTTGTTTAGGTAATGGGAACCTGTCAAAGAATTTTAAGCAAGGAGAATGGCATAATATTTTTAGTTGAAAAAAATTCACTAGAAGAATGGAAAATGAATGAGGAAAGATTGGGATCAAAAAATATTTGAAATAATCTCAGTCAGAAATGAAGGGTCTGCAATGATGTGGAGACAGAGTTGGGGAAGAGAGCTTAGGTTTAAGATGTACAAAGTAGAATCAACAGGAATTGGTGAGTGACTATGTGTGAGAGGAAGCTAGAAAGCATAGTCATGATTTGCATGGCTTTGGATTTTGGGGGTTGGATAGGAATTGGTGTCAGGTAATAGAATAAAAGGGCAAAAACAATGAAGTGGCAATTTAGCGGTGACAGAGAAGAGTTGGAAAATCTTGAAAGCATCCTACCAACCAGATGTTTGACATAGTTGTTTGGAATATTTTGGTCTGAAAGCCATTAGAGAAAAGCCTGTTCTGCAGGCTTTTTTATTTAATTATAAATCCTTGTTCTAGGATTTTCAAGTCCACCCAAGTTGAAAGTCTAGCATGACATTATACCCTTTCCTCTCCCTAATTCCTCAAGCCCATTGCCTGAACTCTATTGTTTATAATTCCCAAATTATATCTCAAATATATCCCCTCTTCGTTTACACTATTACCGACTTAATTAGATGCTGAGGTTCACAACTTACCTCTATATTCAGGATCAAAGAACTCGTTCCTCTTAGCTGCTAAGACTTTGCCTCCTGATAGCTGACAGTTGAAATCCCCCACAACCAAAAGCTTTCCTCAAAAAGCACTACCTAACCTAAGGTTATATCCCTTATATCCCCTCCCTCACTGACGACTGATTGGTGCAAGGGTACAAAGGTTTGACTCTCTTTCCACAATCTAAGAAAACTAAGAACAGCTGTTCCAGTGCCAGAATTTATGCATGGGATCAGCTAAGGATTTGTTATTCTATTGCTGCTCAATTTCTCTCAATCCTGAGTCTTTCACTCCCTCACAGGTATTGTTGCCAAAAGCATGTCCAATCTATTTACTGCATACAATTCTCCATCTCACAATTTTTTAGCTGGGAAACCTGACTGGAGACATGAGAATAGTTGATGCCAAGAGTAGACCAAGGAAACATTTTGAAGCTGGATCACCTACCTGGTGAGTCTGACAAGAATGACTTTTATCATTGATAGTAGGTCAAGTCTGATGTTCTCTGACATTCTGTAATGACTCAGTTAAAATTTTCACCAGTGCTAAACTCAGATTGTATACCTGTGTAAGGAAATGCATTAGCAGGTGCAATGACTCAAGTGCTTAAGAGGGTCAGCAGAGGTAATCACAAGGACACGAGAATTTAAACAGCTGTTGCTGATGCCATATCATTCAAAACAAAGAAAACCTGAGGGTGATTAATCATCAATTTAAGACAAAGTGTTAAAATCAGAGGGTCTTCTGGGAATTCTACAAATTAACTTTTATCTCTTGCAGCCAAAGGATAGATAACCCTTGGATAAGTTTAGCATCAACTATTAAGGTAACAGTGCTTAAGGAAAGCTGAATTTTCAGCCCTATCAAGTCTGCTATGGCAAAATTAAGGCACTGATTGGAAACAGTGTGGCGCTGAGGCTTAATATAGGACTATCTAATCAATGTACTCAAATACCTTGAACCCCCAGAATCCATTGAATCCTCCGAGACTGCAGAAGTGGCCCAACCTTCTCCCTTAAAGTCTACCATTCTTCCCCCTCTTCCTTAAAAAAGATGCTGAGACCTCTGTCTTTAATGAAAATGTGACACACCTCTCCCAACCTCAGGATCTGTCTCCACCTTATCTCCTTGCCACCAAACCAATAACTAAGGTTAAGTCACAATGATAGCCAGGGAATCACTGGGCTGGCTAAGGTAGGAATGGGACTATAATCTGAAAATGTTGCAGGATTGAAGCAGCATGTATCAACAAGAGCTAAGAAAGCATAAAATGGGATTGAATCTTGAGATTGCTAGATCAACAAGAGCAGAACATAAAGTTAGATAAGGGTAAGTTTATCAAAAATGAAGCATTCTTCCCTGATATAAGATTTAACACCACCATGGAAGAGGCAATAAACAGCCAGGTAGGCAGAAGACTGGCTTGCTTAATGATATTAGTCAACTTCTGCCATCAGCCACTCCTGTGTTGACATGTTGGTTGAGTAAATGAAGTTCTTATGGGCCAAACAGCATGGCCTCTCAGTCATCAAGGATGAGTTAGCAGCTGCCAAATGTCCAGCCTGGCCACAACAAAATCTGACACTGATCTCCGGATATGACACTATCCCTCAAGGAGGCCAACCAGCTACTTGTTAGAAAGTGGATTACATTATATCCCTTCTACTCTGGAAGAAACAGTGTTATCTTTTGAATGGAACTGACACATATTCCAGATGAATCACTTTTTTTAGTAAATAAAAACTCTGGTTTTTACAGAGCTTACAGTGTAGTAAGATAGGAAAGAATTATTAGCTGATCTTTAATCCACCCTGACCCTGGGACCACATGGGGAGGAAGAAAATTAAGAAGGAATGGCAAAGGAGGAGGGTCAGAGAAGGCAGAGAAAGAAGTGATGTGTCAAATATTTTTCCAGCTGCTCGGGAGGCTGAGGCAGGAGAATGGTGTGAACCTGGGAGGTGGAGGTTGCAGTGAGCCCAGATTGTGCCACTGCACTCCAGCCTAGGCAACAGAGTGAGAGGTCCATCTCAAAAAAAAAAAAAAAAAAAAAAAAAAAAAAAAAACATAACTTTACCAGCGAAATCTGCAAATGAATCTATTAAGCGTATACAAATAATAAAAAATATAAATATATATATATTTTTTTTAAAGATTTCCTGGTAGTATTTACTAATGGTGAATCCTTACTTATGGTGTGTTTTAGGCAGCATATACCTGGCATATCTAAGCTTGCTTATGGTAAGCAAGTCAGAAATTTATGGATGTATGAGGCATGTTCCTCTGTAAAATATTGGTGCCAGCTGTGTATTCACTGGAGCATAAAATGGAAAAGTTTAATGAACAAAGCAGCTCTGTTGTGTGCATTAGAGGTCAACAAACTATAGGCCACGAGCCAAATTCTGCCATGCCCAATCTCTTATGTATTGTCAATGGCTACGTTCACTCTTCTACTGTAAAGTTGCTATAGAGATTACACAGCCTGCAAAGCTGAAATACTTACTCTCTGGTTTTTTAAAGGAGAAGTTTCCTGATCCCTGATATAGGTGATGTCTCACAAGCATCACTTATATGTGCCATGGCTTATTCTTATTGTAGAGAAAGGGTAAAAGCCAAGTTGCTGTAGTTCCTATAAGTGACAAGAAGAAAATATTTCGAGGTAAAGTTTTGTTCTCTAAGGTTTCTTTGTAATGACAGAGCTAAAAACCAAATTCTTTTATTATTTAATCTAGGTAGAAGTTCCCCTTGATTCCTCAATCAGAAAGTAGTGGGGACTTGGCAAACCAAGAGACCTTCTTTCTTGCTGCTTTATTGTTCCCTTACTTCAGTCGACAAGTGGTTCTCCCCTTACTGAAGCAGAATCATTTCCTTTGAGATGTTGAACTATATGTGCCATGTGCTGCAAAGTCCCTCAAAGTTTTCTACAGCTCCTTGCATAGTGATTTGTTTTCTAATTTTCTTGGTAAACTTGTCACTCTTCAACAAAGGTCTTCCAGATTCTTTTTAAAGGATACCTCAATGTTTACATCTTAAAGTTCAACTTTGAACAACTCTGACTGAAACAGAGGGCCAGGAATCTAGAACCCCATTAGCTACTTCTGGGTTCCCCCTCCTCCAGAGGTCCCAGGAGGAGTGTCCTGGGATCCCTAAATCTTAGTGGGTCCAACTGAAAAAAAAAGTCACTGAATCATATTATTAAGGTCTCTTTCAGGACTAATTTATTTTAAGGCTCATATCTTGTACTCAAAGGATTATTTTCTGTTTTATCAATGCCTCTACATTCCTTCATAGAAATATCTATTATGTGTCCAAGTGTGCTGAATGTTTCATTATGTTTCAAAATGAATACCCTGACTTTCCCTTATAGCTAGATGCCTTTTCTTTTACCTACCTTTTCATCTCAGCCCCTAGAAGAGGAAGCTTTCTGCTAATATCCAATGTTAAATAAACACTCAGATTCAAAATAATAAAGATCTCATAATCTTAGGAGTAAGATTCTCTGTCCAACAAAATGTATCAGCAGCCTAGCATTTAGAGAGTTATTAGGCATTCACCTGGCTATTAAATAAAAACTTTGATACCCTAATGGCTAAGACTGAAAGGAAAGAGGGATGAAAAGCATTCCCAATTCATGTATCCTTACTAACATTTATGAACTAAGTGACTCAGAGGAAACAATGGTTCTAAGACCATTGTGCTAGTCGGTGTCTGCAGGTACCGAGATGAATTTAGTAGGCATGGATTGTGATAGCATCTGTGGCTGAGTCTATAGGAACTGTCTAAAAATGAGCATAGCAGGAAAGAAAAAAATCATTTTAAGAGGAGGAGTCAAAGTGTTAGTTAGCAGCGGCAAATCTGATTTGTACGGGTCTACGGCAACCTCAATTCTTGCCCCCTACCTTCCACAGAAGAAAGAATTTGAGGGACAGAAGGCAGAAGGAGAGACTGAGGCAAGTTGTAGAGCAGGAGAGATAGTTTACAAAAAAGCTACAGAGCAAGAATGAAAGGAAGGAACATACACTTGGAAGAAGGCCAAGCAAGCAACTTGAAAGACAAGTGCCTAGTTTGATCTTTAGACTTGGGGTTTTCATACATTGGCATACTTCTGGAGTCTTGCATTACTTCTCCAAACTCCTGAGATCTTATTGAGAAGCTGCTTATCACCAGTTTCAGGTGTTTTCTATCTATTAGGAGACTGCGGTTCGCTGGTACCAGCTGTGACCAAATAGTACTTTAAAGAGAGTGTTAACAGCCTGATCATCACCTCCTGCTGTGTGTAGAGGGGAGCCCTCTCCTGCTGCTCACACCCAACTAGCTACCTACTGTAACAAAACTTTGCTTTTCAAGATGACAAACAAAGATCAAGAGTTGGGTCTCAGACAAAGATAGAAATTTTTTTCCCTGTGAACAGGAGAGAACCTCTTGGGTCAATCAAAATGAAGATGAAGGTTCTCTTCTCTGGAAGCTCCTCAAACAGGTAATTTTCATAACCATGGCTATAACATACAAGACCCAGAGCACATTTCTTAATTCTGGTGCACAATAGAATTACACAGGGAGTTTTAAAAACACATATTTAATTCCCAGGCCCTACAACAGACTACTTAATAACAAAATCACTAGTAGAAGGGATTCAAGCATCCATAGTTTTAGAAGTTCCCCAGGTGACTCTAATGTATAGCCAGGTTTGAGCATCACTATGCAGTATAAGTACTTGCAGAAATGCAGAGAAAGAGTTTTTTGTTGTGCTGGATGTTTTAAGGCAGAAATCTAACAGGTTTTGCTCTTTTATTCTCCTGTGTTATAGATGGCCATTCAGGGCTGAGGGACTGATAGGAAGAAAGGTCTGGTTTGGTTGCAACAGGAAAACTGGTAGAGGAGATGGAGAAATGGAGTTTTATGCCGACAGTGGAGAGGTGAAGGTTTCAGTTGAAAAGCTGAGGAGACCAACATTTTGAAAAGAGCGGCTCAGAGTGGAGAACTCATTTGGGTTTTAAAGAATTGAAAGTTGTTTTGAAAGTTAAAATGACATAAGAAAGACTAACAAGAATTTTGATAACCTTCATATTTATTTAGATTACCTTCTCAACTAACATTTATTGTAGGTTGGCTAATGAGATCAAGAATATTCTCAAACCCATTTCTCCCCTTTGTTCACCTCACATACCACCAGGAAAACTCAATTTTTAAATTTCAGGTCCAGCCAAATCATTAAAACAGCTACAATGGCTTAGTGGCTTCATAAAGATTAAATCAGGCACATATTTCAAGCAAGCACATTACAAAAATAAGAATCCATAGGGTCATTTTAAGGCTGGTGCCTAATCCAAAATCTATTATCTTCTATATGTATATATATGTGCTGAAATGTCCAGGATGTAGTTATGGAAAAATGCCTGATGGCAGCCCCTATTTTCCCCAATGGAAATTTTGATTTATAGGGCTTCCAGCTTTATTCTACTTCCACTGATTAGTTTGCATTTACATTTTCATAGCATCCAGCTGCTCGGCATTCATGATTTACATTCATCCAATGTAATTAAAGTATTTGTTGTGGGTTTATAAGCTTTTTAATGGTCTATATTTCTGCATTTTGTGTCTCTCCTTTTCCAAATTTATTTTATTCATCAAGCTGTGTCCTAAAAAGCAGTAGAAACAATTACCTCTAAAGTATGTTAGTATACAGCATGAATAACGCTCACACTGGATTTAAAACTACCCTCACTCGAATTACCAATTCAGTGCTGAAAATAAATGTCTCTCTCTCCAGAAATTAGAATCTAATTATGTACAATAAACCATGTTAAATAATATCAAGGGTCTAGCCTAAACCAACAAAGATTCAAACATCCCCATAGAAAGCTGAAATGTTCCTTTTCAAACTTGCTCTTCAGGGACAGGGTTATTTTCGGAGGTCTCTGGCACTGTTGAGAGCCTGCTGTGGTCTGAATGCATCCCCTAAAGTTGGTATGCTGGAAACTTAATACCCAGTGCAATAGTGTTGGGAGGTGAGGCCTAACAAAAGGTGATTGGGTCATCAAGGTAGAGCCCTCATGAATGGATTTGTGTCATTATCGAGGCAGTGGGTTAGTTTCTGCAAGAGTGGGCTTGTTATAAAAGCACGTCAGTGCCATCTTGCTCTCTCCTGCTTGCTTGTCCTTCTGCCATAAGATGACACAGCAAGAAGGCTCTTACCAGAGGTGGGGATCTCAACATTCAACCCCCAGCCTCCAGAGCTGGAAAAAATAAAGAAATGTATCTTCTTTATATATTACCCAGTCTGTGATATTCTTTTATAGCAGCACAAATGAACTCACAGAGCCTGTCCAGGTTTTAACATGATAAAGTTTAAGTATTAATTAAAGAAAGAAATTGTAACCTGTTTCTCTTGCCCACCATTCAGCACAAACCCAATTTGGTAAATACTTTTATTTCAGTCCCCTGTAATTAATAGGTAATTAGCTCTGGCACCGGGAAGTAACAGCAAAATGACAAGCCATTTAGACCTTTACTATAAATTAAAGGACATAATGCAGTCAATACTTCAACATGATTTCAGAAGCTAAAATATTCTTTAGGATTTCAATTTCCATTGAACTCTAACTCAATCCTAACTTCAAGCTTTTAAGTCTTTTTATTTTAGCATCAATTACACCTCATATTTATTTTATCTTTTGATAATGTGCCTATAATACCCAAAAAGATCTTGCCTTCTCCTACACTCAATTCTTTCAGCTACCTCTCAAACTTTTTCCTGACCTATATAAATTTTACCAGTTTACTAGCTTATCAAATGCTAAGCCATACTCTTCATCTACTTCAAGTCGTAAGTCGAACCTGACATTTTAAAGAAGGCTTGCTCAGTTAATACCAACAATTTCCCCTCAACTTCTGAGTCATTACACTTTTTAACACAGTGAAACAATTATATTTTACCCTTGAATCTGTGTCCATTGATTCCTTTAGTATTTACCTGTGCAGTTTTGATTACCTTATCTCCCCTATTTGGTTGAATATAAAAGGTTAAATATTACTCTTTGTTTTAATTGGGGCTGAAGAATAAAGGTTTAAATGATTGTCCAAAATATAATGGAGTTTTGGTTGGGAGGAAGGATTGGATAATAACAAAAGAGAACTTTATTCCAATTAATTTCTCTTTTAAAAAATATAATAAAATAGTTATAAATACTTCCGTTATGCTAATTAGAATGCTAATATTCATTGTCCATAATCTTTGGCATGCTGACTTTTATTAAAATAAGTTAAAAATAGTTACTAAACATTCTCAGTGGCACATGTTAATGTAGACTGTTATTAAATAGAGCCTGGTTATACCTACTTAGAATCTGGTATAATTACCTTTAGTTTTTATGGTTATTTCAAATTTTAACTAAAATTCCATCTCTGAACATTTAGAACAAAACCCCGAAAGAAGACTTTAAAAAAAAAAAAACTCCAGAAACTTTAAAACTTGCTTTGAAATAATTTCAGACTTACAGAAAACTTGCAAGAATGGTGTGTTACTTTTTTATTGCTGTTGTACCAACCACAAATGTGTGGCTTGAAATATCTCAAATTTAGTTTTAATGGGTTAAAATCAAGGTGTCAGCAGGCCTGCCTTCCTTCTGGAGGCTCTTGAGAAAAATCTCTTCATTTGTCTTTAGCAGCTTCTAGAAACATCTGCACTTTCCAGTTCGTGGCACCTTTATGGCATCCTCACATCTCTCTGTGACTCTGACTGTCCTGTGTCATCTTTCACTTGTAAGAATGTTTGTGATTACACTGGCCCTATCTGGATAACTCAGGATAATCTCCTCACCTCAAGATCCTTAACTTATTTATATCTGCAAAGTCTGTTTTGCCAGGCAGATTAAGATATTTACAGGTTCTGAGGATTAACACATTTTTTGGGAGGAGGCATTATTCTGTTACCACAAATTGTATTAAAAAAAACTTATGTATCCTTCACCCATAGCCCCCAAATGTTATATTTTCTTTATCATTTACTCTTCCTCTCTTTCTACATATGCATATTATTCCTTTCTGAACCTTTTGAGAATGTGTTGTAGACAGGAAACCTCTTTACTCCTAAATACTCAGTGTATACTTCCTAAAAGTAAGTTCATTCTCTCAATTGCCATATAATTTATCCAAATCAGAAAATTTACCCTGGGTAAAGTACTACTCTTTTAGCCAATCTGCTGATCTTTTTCAGATTTTGCCAATAGTCACAGTAATATCCTTTATAGTAAAAGAAAATATCAGATCATATGTTGTATCCTAGATCGTATCGTGTCTCTTTAGACTACTTTAATTTGTAACAGTTTCTCCTTTATCTAATGACATTGATAACCTTTGAGAGCAAAAGTCAGTTATTGTGTAAAATGCCCCGCAATTTGGGTTTGTGGGATATTGTCCCATAATCAGATTCAGGTTATACATTTAGTGTGGAAATGTTGCAAAGGAAAAATTGTGTTCTTTCCAGTGCATCGTATCAGAAGACCCCAGAAACTTTATCTGAATTTTCAGGGTCTCTTTCATAATAGTAAACCCTAACATTTATTGAATTCTTAGGCTGTGTCTGGAACTGTGCCAAACACTCTACATATATTATTTAGCACATTTGTGTTCAATGACAACTATATGGGAATTCACACAACTGGTGAGATAAGATCCAGAATTTGAATTTCTCAACATTTTCACTCAAAATGCCATGCTTTTTCTTTTTTATTTATAATAAAGGAAATTATTATGTCTCTTTATTTAAGTTTCACTAAAATGGCCTTCACACTCACCTCAGCTTGACTACACTACAGATTGGTTTCTTCCTGACTATAGGCCCCTGACCTCCTCTTTCTTAAAACATTTACTTCAGAAAACTTGTAATTATAAAGTCTTTCTTTGAACCTTTTAGATGTAAATCTTGTCCCAGTCTCTTGCCAGTTTTACCATCCAGAAATGTGGTGGACCTGGGAGCCATCCCTTTGAAATGCAATCATCAAGAAAGAGTCCCTGTCTCTCAGTTTCTGTGGGAGGATAGGAGCCTAACTTCAGTAAGTTCCAATTAGCAAACTCAGATGGTTTTATCACATTGTCTTGCCTCCCCACTAACACCCTCCAGCACTTAAAAATGCTCCTGCCTTTTGTTTCAGTGGAGTTGAGTTCCACCTTGCTTCCCAATTACCATAGTCTCTTTTTCCCTATTGGAATAGTCTTCAATAATGTCTTCTCTACCTGTTTAACTTCTCTGGTGCAATATTTCCTTTACAAGTTATATGAAAAAAAATAATTGATTAAAGTCAATGTTCCTCAACAAGAATAAAGCAAGCAATGACAAATACATCAGTTTTAGCTATTGTTATTTTAATGTCACCTGAATTATTCACATGTTACTTGAAAGCTCTCACTTCGGCATAGCTATGATCTTGTTTTAAACAGAAAATTGTGCCTCCCTGTTTTACCATTTCAATGAACATCTAACATTTCCTGCCACTCATTTGCTAGGAATTTCTATGCACATGGATTATTGGGAGCCCCCATGTTAGTCCCTCAATCCCTAAAGCATTCCCCTCTTTGCTTAATGACTTAGGTTTCTGTCATTTGCAAAAAGAAATTCTACTAAAGTTATCATTTTAAAATATCTTTCTACTACTGCCTTAGGACGTAAGTAATTTGTTTGGAGGTACATGTAAGAGTGTTTTTGACTCTCCAGAAACTTTAGGGCAGATGTCTGTCTTTAGATTTCTACCTTCTCACTTTTTTGACCATATGCATGGAGGGTGAAGGGAAAGAAAGGGTGTGTGTGTTCCAGCAGAAAACAATGATTTCTGGTATCCAGGAGGAGAGCTGCCAGCTGAATATATTTATTACTAATCCTCAGATTCCAACTCCATGATTGCCTTGTTCCTGTTTGATTTATTGTTTTGTCTTCTAGGTACCCAAATTTCACAATTACTGTTTTATAAATGAATGTTTTATTATTCTGAGAATATTTATGCTTTTTTTCAACTTTTTATGTCTATTTTATCCAAGTTTTCTTTATGCTTGTCTGTGTTCTTTTCTCTCGTATATTATAGAGGCTTTCTTCTACAGTGAAAACTTGGCTCCCCATTCATATTTAAAAGTAAGGCACTAAAGGCAAATGGAAATTTCTGTGCGTTCTTTTAGAGGTTTCCATCAACTGAATGTGGTCATTTCATTAGTGGACTTCTAAACAGTATTATCTTCAATTGCACTTTATCAATGAGAAATCCTACAGCTTCCTACCTATGGGTGTAAGCCAGGGAGCAGGACTCTGGGTGCTGAGGGCATGACTGAGTGTAGGGGGCTAGGAAGTTAGAAAGCTAATGATTTGATATAGAGACTGACTTGACCTGTTTTCAGTTTCTATTTCTGTGTGCTTGATACTGGTAAGTCCAGGGTTTCTCTGGTTCAATTTTCCAGCCAAAACTCTTGCTGTGTGTGTGTGTGTGTGTGTATCTTATGTATCTGTCCATGGGGGAGATAGAGAGAAGGGCTAGTTCCCTGTTTGCAAGAGTTGGGGAGGAAAAAGGGGAGCTTCAAGGCTCTTTGAACATACTGTCAGAGGTGTTTGAACAAGAGCAGCTCCTTCTTCAATAGGGGCTGGGTAAAATAAGGCTGAGACCTGCTGGGATGCATTCCCAGGAGGTTAAGGCATTCTAAGTCACAGGATGAGATAGGAGCTTGGCACAAGATATAGGTCATAAAGATCTTGCTGCAGTAAAGAAGCTAGCTAAAACCCACCAAAAAATCAAGACGGCAATGAGAGTGACCTCTGTGCATCCTTACTGTTACACTCCCCCCAGTGCCATGACAGTTTAAAAATGTCAGGAAGGTATGCTATATGGTCTAAAAAGGGGAGGAATGAATAATCCACCCCCATTTAGAATATAATCAAGAAATAACCATAAAATACTGGCCACATGGCTCATGCCTATAATCCCACTGCTTTGTGAGGCAGAGACAGGAGGATCACTTTAGGCCAAAAGCTCAAGGCCAGCCTGGTAAACATAGCAAGATCTTATCTCTAAAGAGAAATAACCATAAAAATGGGCAATCAGCAACCCTAAGGGCTGTTATAACTTTGCTTTCTTAATCAACTTCCTTTCACTTTACTGTATAGATTTGCCTCAAATTATTTATTGTGCGAGATCTGAGAACCCTCTCTTGGAGTCTGTATTAGGACCCCGTTCTGGTAACATCTTTCTGGTGAACCCTGAAGGGATGATACTGAAGAGATCCCTGACCCAAAGGAAAATTGTCTGCCTGCACCAATTGGCTGACTTTGGGTAAGTGGGGTACATATATCTGGGTAAACAATGGGATTGGGTTAGAGGCCCAACTTAGGGGAGTTAGTCTTTCCTAAGACAGGGAGGGTTAAAGGGTCCTCTCAATAAAAGGCAAGAACACTTGATCAAACTTGGGTTTGAGGCCCATCATATGAAAGTTAGAGGTCTCTGTCAGTCAAGTCCTTCTCAGCTAAGAACAGTTTTGGCACTATGGGATGTTAACTGCTATGCTCTTTGGAAAATCTCCCTTGCACTATTTTGACAGCTATGAGTGACAGGATTAGGCATATACAGGACCATGGGACATGGGGAGCTTTTTCCTCCTCAAAGGGGGAAACTTGAGAGCTGATGGGCCTGCTGGAAAAGATCCCTTTGCTACTGAAAAGTGGCTGCCCGAAATTTTCAGTGTCATTGCAATGGGTGGGTCTTTCTCTGGCCTCCCTGAGCTCTTCACCTTCCCCACCCAGCAACAGTCAATGCTTTTCTCTTGATCATTTCCCTTTCTTATCTTTTCTATTACTCAGGGCGACCATCTTGCCTAGAGACTACAAGTTGAAACTCCTGGTCAGAGGTTGGATTACCAATGATTGAGCCCAACTCGGGGCAAGTTTGAGCCTTGCCAATTTGATATTGAGGGCTAAGCAGAGTGGCTAATGTCTGTTTTGTCACACATATTTTGCTCTGGCCAAAAAGAAAAATATAATTTTCCTTTGTGTTGTGGCTTGGCACCCAGGGCTGTAATGCAGCTTGCTGGGTACTAGGGTTGCTCAGGGAAGGGAAACCCAGAATCCTGGCATGGTAAAAATTTCTTACCAAACTTCTTGTGTCTGTCTGTCTGTCTGTCTGTCTGTCTCTCTCTCTCTCTCTCTCTCTCTCTGTGTGTGTGTGTGTGTGCACGCACACGCAAACTGGTTGAATGGATGGTAAAAATCACTGTTTATCACCTCTGTAAAGTTTTGATTAATGGGAAAAAGGATTCATGAAGTTAATCTTGAGCTGTAGTGAATCTAACATTCTTTGTGTGTCTTTCTGTATTGCTCTGTCATAAAGAGGGATACCTTAGGATAGAATGTGAGCCTAGGATCCTATAAACTTGTTCAGAATGGCCCAGCCAACTTCTCAGTTCCAGCTGTGCCTGCTTATTAGCCCTTAGAAACTGCATGCTTTAAAGAGAAACATAAAAATTGGCAAGTGATAAGCCTTATAACTACAGGGTCTTCTTTCTTTTGGTATATTTATGTGTGTTGTGTGTGATATGAAAGAGTTTTGATTAATTGGCTTAATAAGAGCTTAAACAAAATATTTTCTCAGAAAAGTAGAAAGTGTAATGCCTTTTAGTTCATGTGACTTTTAGTAATCTTTGGGAAATAAAACCGGTTTTAAAGATTATTAGTAAAAAAGAATTTCTTCAAAAATATAAACATTTGGTCTAAATTGTACAGGTCAGATATAAGGTAGGCTAAATGCTTCATCGTGATAAACTGGTTCTTTGACTTTTGATAATTGTTCAGTTTACTTACCTTGAAGCCATTAGATTCTAGATAAGGCCTAGGGACATGTGGAATTAGCCATATCTCCTAGTTATGCAAAAAAGGTTATAAAGAAAAAGCAGTCTTATATAAGAAAGGATCATGTATGGTAAATTCTATTTCTAAAGTAAAATGACTGGTTGCTTAAAAAGATATTTAGGTCAAGTCAGAAAGTCCAAGCATGTTATATACTGTCTGTGTAAGTCATGAAAGAATTTGTGAAAGGGAATTTATGCAAGAAATGCTGTACAATTTGAGGGTTGTCAGGCTTCCTAAATGCTTCATAACATGCCACTATGACTCTTAACTGTAAAACTTTCCTGCTTTACAGCTAGGTAAGGCCCAGGATATGTGGAGTTAGCCATGCCTCCTAGCTATGCTGGAAAGAGTCAGACATTATCTGCCCTTCCATCTGGGTCCTAAGATCCACACCTGGTTCATAATTAAAATCGCTGACTTACCAAGGTTTTTACAAAAAGTAAAAGTCACTAAGAGTAAACATTATAATATGTAATTGAGACTACTTAAAAAATAGTTTTACACACAAAGTGTGTAAGAAAACTGAAATGTGTTTTTGGTAAAAGATTATTAGAAGGCATGGAAATGTGGATTTCTTGCCTAAGTTTCAAGGGTTAAAAGATTGTTTTAAGTTAAATAAGATAAGCTGAACTTTTGAGAAAATTGTGTAAGGTTTGTGAAAAAATGAACTTGTAAAAGAAATTCGGTGTGTGAACATATTGGCTAAAGTAATAGAGGTGTTACTCAGTTTTTCCACAAATTGAACATTGGAATAAAAGCACAACAGGTTTTCTTAGAGCATTTATCTGCTCTTTAACAAAACTGTAAAGTGTTATAAAAGATTTATAAGAATCTTACCTTATGATCAAGCTGATCAAGGTTAAATAGATTTGTCTATAAGGTTTTATTAAGAATTAGGTTTACCATTAATAGTGCTAAAGTAAAGGTAAAATTTGGCTTATTAGGTATAAAAATCATACAGGAAGCATTGTCAAATAGGAGATGGTGTTTGGCTTTCTTTGGGCTGTATTTATATAAATATATTATTGCTATGTGTTCCAAAATTATGGGAAACTACTATAATTCTGATATGACTTAGTGTACATTATCAGTAATAATTATAATTATAATAAATTATGTGTTCCAAAGAAGTAACTAAAATTTCCTTATCAACTGTAGCTTTAAGAGTGGCTATTGTAAGACTTCTTATCATCTAGAAACAACTGTTGTCTTACTTTAATCCTCTTTAAAAGATGGTTTTGTAATCAACTATAGAACTCTAACAGATATTCTTAAATGCAGATTTTTGATAACTTTGGAGATTGTAACATCAAAATAGGGGAAAAAACTTTCTGGACTCTCATGGAAAGCTGAAATGTTCATGAATGTCAAGTAGAACAGGAGATAACTATATTGACTAAACTGACAGAAGACTGAAGTAATCTTTTTTTACTTTGGTTAAAACGTTTCTGATCCATTGTTTTGGTTTTCAGAGTCAAGGAAACTTTTCTTTTCAGCTGTTTACAGTTTATAACAATTGAGTAAAGTATATTCCCATAAACAAAATTTGGAGAATATTTGTTTCTCTCTACCTAATTTCTCCAGAATTTGGAAACTTTTTGTGAGTATTCTTAATTTATGGTAATATTTGCATAAATGCAATAAGAATCTGCAACAGGGCACAGTTGAAATGGTTATTTTACTAAGGCTTTGGCTGGAATGATATACTTTCCTTTAAGGAATAAAACTTGACTTGTAGAGCCAATTTAAGCCCCTTGGGAAAACTGGCCTCATACTTTGTCTACACAGCACAGTCCCTGTGCAGGGTTCCTAATCTGTGGTAAGTAAAGAATGTCACTTTCTCACAGACCCAGGAGCCCCAAGTTATCTTGGGACCTTAAGAAGAGAGAAATTTACTCAATTCATAGGTATTTAGTGGTACACTTATGGCTGGTCTCAGCTTTAAAAAAAGTTTTACCTGAAACTCCTGTAAAACAAAGTTCCATCAAAGCCAATTTAAAATGCCTATGTGAAAAATAATTATTCTTGCTGCACTTTATACAAATAATCAGACCAAGGGTAATAAAATAAATCGGTATTAGCGTGATTTGTCTTTAGTAAAAGTTGGAGACCAGAGAGAGAAAAATTGTTTCAAGAACTATGGTATACCTATCATTAGATTCTAGTATCATCAGTTTTTTACAGTTTGTTTCTGCAATTTAGACTGACTACTTATTCCTCTGAAACAACCAGCGATACCTGATCTGTGGCTGCAGCTCAGAAGAAACAAGAGGAACGGGTAATGTAAAAATCTGTATCAGCATTCTAATTCTATTGGAATCTGCTAGCAACCCCATATCAACTTGGTTCCAACAGTTGCCCAGTTCATGAGAAGCCTTCTAATTTAGTTTACTTGGCATAATATTACTTATTTTGCTTTACTGTTGTGGAATGTATTGCTGTTGTACTCTTTGTGTAGGAATGCAAAATGAGCTTACTGAATGTTCTCTTAAATACTTATTAATCTTCCAGATATCACCTTTTGATGGAATTCAGAGTTATGAATGGCCCCTCAGCATACTGATACTTTCTGACTGAGGTATTCTTTACCCTGAGTAAAAGAGATGCTAATAGTTAGGCAGAAATATCATCACCCCTATTCAGCATGAAGAAGTTACAGAAGATGGATCTTTGTCCTTCTGCAACTGTTATAAAAGGAAGGGGGGAAATGTCAGAGGCTCTTGAACCAGAGCAACTCCATCTTGAACAGGGGCTGGGTAAAATAAGTTTGAGACCTGCTGAGCTGCATTCCCAGGAGGTTAAGTCATTCTAAGTCACAGGATGAGACAGGAGGTCAGCAGAAGATACAGGTCATAAAGACTTTGCTCCAGTGAAGAAGCCAGTTAAAACTCACCAAAGCCAAAATGGCAATGAGAGTGACCTCTGGTCGTCCTCACTGCTACACTCCCACCAGCACCATTACAGTTTACAAATACCATGGCAATGTCAGGAAGTTACCCTATATGGTCTAAAAAGAAGATACATGAAAATCCACCCCTTTTTAGCATATATTCAAGAAATAACCATTAAAATGACCAACCAAGAGCTTGGGGCTGCTCTGCCTATGGAGTAGCCATGCTTTATTCTCTTACTTTCTCAATAAACTTGATTTCACTTTACCAACTTGTCCTGAATTCTTTCTTGTACAAGGTCCAAGAATCCCTCTTGGGATCTGGATTGGGACACCTTTCAGGTAACAATATTTTTGGCCAGTGTTACTCTTTTCCTATGTCCATAGTGCTCCTAGTTCTGGAATTTTCCTGGGGTTCTACAGCACAAACAAGAATGGTCTTACTGGTTCACTTTTACAGACATCTTCCATTTCCCTGTTTTCGTTGGTTAACAATTTTTTAAAACTACTTTATACTCATTTTAATGGGGTTTTGGAAAGATACACAGAAAAATGCAAGAGTTCAGTCCACCATGTTTAACTGTTACTATTTCATTTTTAAATTTAGATTTCTCCACTCTAATGCCTATAACATTATAGCATCTCTTATCTAATTAGATTTAACCAACTAGAAAACAGGTATACTATCATAAGTGTTCTTATATATATATTGTGTGTGTGTGTGTGTGTGTGTGTGTGTGATCTATGTGTATATATTTAATTTTTGTTATGACTTTTATAATAATCATATTGGCAGGTACTCATGGAGCATTTACATTTCCCAGGCACTACAATAAGCACTTCATGTGGATTAACTTATTTATGCATCATAACACTCTTGTTTCATCATCTATAGATCAGACATAATACAGATGATGAAACTGAGATGCTCAAAGGTTAAATAACTTGCCTAAGGGTTACTTGGTTAGAAAGTCTTTGAGATGATATCCATACATAGACAATGTGGTTCAAGTCTGTATGCTTAACCACTATACCACACTGCCTCTCAGTTATGTAGCAGTTATGTATATATGTATAGGTGTTTCCATGCATTTATTTGCTATCTCGTGTGTGTGTGTGTGTGTGTATTTCTATGGTTATTGCAATTGGGAATAGTATTTGCCTTAGAACAGATATTTGCATTATTAGAAGGCTGATGTCATTGATTCTACATTGAATCTTCTTATCTTATGGTAGCAAAATGCGTTGTCCATAGAAAAATTTTAATAAACACTTTTCATGTCAATATCAATACACAGTAATTGTATTGGTCATTTGAATTTTATAAAAGTTATTCAATCTGCAAGTATCCTCGGTTCTAAACCTTAAGCTGTTTTATTCAAGGGTAGGGAGACTGGTTCTCATGGAGCAGTTATTTACACAAGACTTGTTTACTTCTGGATTGAAATAAAGACTCTATTATAAAACCCAATTGTTCTATTCCTGTAACTACTTTGTATTTAGATGTACTCTATTTAGAGTCCACTGTACATGACTTAAGCCATTTAGATTTAGATGGAGCCTGGGCTATGTCTGATAGAGAAAAACAGACAAACCACTTTTTACAAAGAGGATAAGTTAAACTTCTGGATGTGTTATTTGAATAAATGTTGTGGCTCTCTCCCCAAAATATAGAGCACTGAGTGCTTGGTTCAAAAAGGTATACATATCCACCACCATTGCCCCAGCCCAACACATATATACCTTGTTTTCAGGTCAGAGTCAAAGCCATTTCTTCAGCTTGAAGAATGGTAACAATGGAAAATAAATTTCTTTTCATTATTGGTCATGTCATGTTTCCCTCATAGCTTCCCTTCTTTACTTGGCTAGGAAAGAGCCACTGTTTTTAAATGAGAAAGCAGTGAGATTCTTAGCTGAGCATTTTGACAAGAGGCTCAATTAGTATTAGATTTTTCAATGACTGATGATTTACATTTACTTGAAAATAGCCTCCAGCCATGAACCTCTGTCATAAAGTGCACCCGAGGGCTTGCAGCAGGCAGCGACTTTGCCATCGTTACTGATCTTTCTATAACTCTAAATAAGAAGTATACTCCATATCCTATTTCCCAGCTCCACGGCTCAAAAAAAAAGTTTTCACATAAATGAGTTGGAAATTACACACACACACTTAGAAAAATTAGAACCAGCGACTTTCCAGGGTAAAACATACAAATGTAGATGTATTTACTTTTTAATCTGGATTTTGAGGATATGTTTGTGTAAATGTGTTCCATGTGTGTTTTTCTTGACAGATAATTTCTTAGATGGCGTAAGACAAATATGTGTTTCAATGATTTTCAATGTTTTAGTAAAATAAAGTGAAAATGTATAGAACACATTTTCTGAAATTAATTTGGTCTTTCCAGTGATTGCCAGTAATATTCAAAACAACTGGTCATGGGTATATTTAAAGTTAGCTTCTGTTTTATCCTCTTTCTGTGTCTCAGAAAATGTTCTTTTGCTTATTTTCTCAATACATTGGTATTATCTCTTTTATGTCCCTCTTGGTTCTTTTTTCTTCTGGTATATAATTAAATTTCATGAAATAAATATGGATTCATTCCTCTGAATGTTAATATGTTGAACTCTGCTATTAGCTCTAGCCATTTGGGGAATGTTATAAAAGTCTTTTGGAACTTTTCCAGAACTAATAGGATTCTAAAAAGAAAAATCCATCAATTTACTTCCCCAGTTTGTTCATTGTTCATTTCTCGATAAAAGAATGTGACCTTTTCTTGATGAACTCGTCATTGATCAAACTCAGAGTTGAGGGGATCTGCTCAGAAACTCAGGGGCCACATGACAAGTGAATGGAAAGCAAGGGTCTAGGTGTCATTCTCAGAATTCTTCACACTATTCTTATTCTACAAGGTTCAACTTCACCTTCTTGTCCTCGCCTGTCATTTGGAGGGGAATTACCTCAACACCTGGGAGATTTGCGGCACTAGAAATTACTGTACTTTGAAGACAGCAATGTCATTTTCATAATTTCCTTTCCTACTTAGGAAGTTTTCTCTTCCCTCTCAGTAAAATTTGCATCTTAATCTTTCTTCATTAGAAGAGGCTCCAAAAACCCTTAAATCACAGTATTTCTGAAAACATGAAAGTTATGATTTGACTTTTCCATTGCCTGTTTATCCATTGGATTAGTGATTTTCATTAACCTCGGGAATTTAAAGAGGCAAAGCTCCTGACTGAGAATAGATCTTTATCATGAAATCAAATTATCAGATGAAACCTTAATTAGGATTTGCACTGCTGATCAAAGGAACAGCCAAGGGATTATATGGCAAAAAAGGAAACACAGAATCTATCCAGTGTGCCAATGGGTGGATTTTCTCCATGATGCTTTTATCCTTACTAAAACAGGGTTTGGGATGTGTGGCCCACAAATAAACTAGAAATATGAATCTGTTATTTTTCTGTGAATCTATTAATTCACTATTTGGTATCAATATAAACAGATATAAAACAAATAGAATAAAATAAAATAAATACTGCAAGAGCTGTAAACTTATTTTATCTGTTTGCATTGTCTTTTTCTTTATTTCAGCCCATTAAATTATTTATTATAAATGAAGCTTACAAGAACAAAACATCCAAGTGAAGTCCAAGTTTGTAAAGTTCACAGAGACTAGGACCCAAAGAAGAGGGAAAGTCTCTGTTTTAGTTTTTCTGGGAATAAGAACAAAGGAATAAAAGTCTTAAGTTTACTGTAAGATCTGTAAACTTATTTCATTTTATCTGATAGTATCTTTTCCTTTATTTCAGCCCATGAAATTACTCATTACGAATGAGGCTTATGAAGATGAAACAGCCAAGGGAAGTCTAAGCTTGTAAGATTCACATATACCAGGACCCAAAGAAGAAGTCAAGTCTCTGTTTTAGTTTTTCTAGGGATAAGATCAAAGAAATAAAAGTCTAAAGTTAGGAGAGAGATACCAGCTTTTTGTCTAAAATGAGCTATGTCTGAATATTTTAGAGTCCTAAAATGGCTTTCTGCTATAGCTTTGGCCAACTGCTGGTACTGAACATCTCCAAGTTACAAATTCAATCTCTCTAAGGCCCTGAGCCAGTGAGAACCATGTCTATCATCAGACTCATTATCCCCCTACAGACAGTGAGTTTGGAATTGGCCCATGACCCTCAAGCTAGTGTGATTCCCCCAGGACTCATTTCATTTATTCAACTAATATTGGTTGATCACGTTAATGTGCCAACTGCCTTAAGAGGTGCTATGGAAACAACAGTAAAAAGCACATCATTCCTTCTCTTAATGAGTTTACAGTTCATTGAGTAGACAAAACTTTAAACAATTTCAATAAGTGCTACGTTCAGGTAAATATGACAAGGGGTGCAAAGGATACATATCAAATCCCATGGGAGACAGTGGTCAGAGAAGACTTTTAGGGACTTCAAAATATTTTACTGGAGCATAAAGGGCATGGATTAATGCTGTGGTCTGGAAGTAAGTTTTGAGGATAGAAAGGCTGGCGGAGGCCAATTTAGAAAGATCCTTGTATTCCACAGTAAAGAGGTCAGCCTTTATTCTTAGGGCAAAAAGAAACCAATGGAAGATTGTCACAAAAATGGCATGACCAGATGGACATACTACAAATACCTCTCTAAGTTCATTGTGGATCACGGTATAGAGATAAGCACGCCTGAAGGCAATCATCTAGAAGTATTAAAGGAGATGGAGTGGGAATGAGACAGTTTCAGGAGCTGCTAAGGAGGTAGAATCATAAGATTTTGAAATTGATTGGATAAGGACAGAGAGATGTTAATGAAATGTGAAAGTAAAGGATAACACTCAAGTTTCTTGTCTAGGCAAATGAGTAAGTGCAATGCATTTTACTGAACTAGAGATTACATGAAAATTAGGCTTTCTGGAAGGTGGCATATAAGTTTAACTTTGTGAGTATTTAGTGTGAAGCTATCTTCAGAACATCCAAGTGGAGCTGTCTAGCATGCAGTAGTGATAAGAGTCTGGGACTCAAGAGATAACTTAGAACTAGAGACATGTGGGAGTCATCAGCATAGAGATGGTGAATGAAATCCTACAATTGATCATTTCACCATGAAGAATGATGATAACAGAAAGCTTAAGAGATGTTCACAGAAAGAGGTTCCCATCACAGGAAACTGACCTGCATCTTCTTCCATTATCTCTGTGTATGATTTGTCTTCCGTTCCAGCACCTGTTTCCAATTTCAGTTTCCTGCTAGGACAGCAGCCTTGTTTCAAACCCTAAGACCATTTCATTAGTACACAGAAAATCTGTAAGACCTTGCTTAACAAGTCCCTTTTTAGAGAAGACTAGACACTGTTCCTTTTCCACTGGCTAGTAACAGGAGTTCTGCTTCAATCCACCCGTCTTCTCCTGGGATGAAGCTTATTTCAACCTCTTGCCAGAAACTCCTAGTGTTCAATCCCTTCCATATACCAGATCAGACTCATTGGATATAATGCCATTCTCAATTAGACTAAAGACTGTCATGCTTCCTTAGCTTTCTTGGCACTTTCTTTCCATATTAAGCATATTTGGACTGGAATCAGACAAATCTCAGTGCAAAATCTGACTCTAACACTCAATAATTTTGCAACCCTTAACAAGTTACTCTTTTTGAACCTCATTTTTTTGCATCTGTAAAATGGATTAATAATTCCAACTTTCCATAGCTATTTTGAAGACAGAATGAGAGCATGCATATTAGTTCCTGGCAGTTCTCAATAAATTAATGCATTTTACTTCTCTCTGTATTTTCCCCAGCTTGACTGTAAGTAATGTGAGAGGAATATGATACAGTGGAAATAACAACTGCATGTAGTAAATGCTTAAATGTTTATATTTTTAGAGTCCTAAAATGGTTTTCAAATTACCTTACTTCTGTGTGAGTGATTTTATGTATGCCAGTTCTCTTTTTGAGCTTCAGTTTTCTCATTTGTAAAATGAGGATAATAATACCTGTGTTACTTACTTCACAGTTATGAACCTCAATAACGCATGTGACAGCACTTTGAAAACTAGAAAGTTTTTTAAAGAATACAAAATATTCTCTTAAGAATTATACTTTACTCATAGGAGATAGTCACAAACTTTCCTTTTTGATATCGGTATGTTGACATATTAGACATTCCAAACTTGAAACCAGAAAAATATTCCAATTTAATTATTTGACTTGCCTAGAAAACATTTGTTCCACTTACAGAGAGACTCAAGAAGATGAAATTTGTTATTACTATGGGTTTTAATTAGTATACAGATATTTATTGGGCCCTTTTTCAGTGAAAGACATTCTTGGCTCGAGGATATAGAGAAAAAAATATCTAATACCTGACTTTCAGAAGTTTGCAGCCTCGAATGAAGATAGTCAAATAAATAACCATGGTATAGAGTGATAAAGATTTGTGAGTTTGTAGGAGATGTGTAGCCAGTTAAGGCTGAGAACATCACAGAAACCTTAGAAAATGTGATGGTATGTTGGGTTTTGAAGGATGATTGGAAGGGGTTATCTAGGTGATCATATATGAGTGGAAGGGGAGGTTCTGAGGATAATTCCAGGCAGAAGGAGCAGCAATGACAAAGGCAAAGGTGCTGACACATTTGAGAAATTATCAGGACTTCAATACAATTGATTTGCATTTGTTTGAGGATGGGAAACGGTGAGAGAGAGGGAAGAAGAAGCAAGGGTAGGTCCAGAGATGGAAAAGTAGGTAGGAAGAGCCATGTATGGAAGTCTTGCTATTGAAATATTTTGAGTACTGGGTTTCACATGATGAGAATAAAATTTACCTTGGATGTCTTTTGGAACAGAGCAACACTGGGGGCAAAAAGAATGCTGGGGGAGGAATGATTATTATAATGAGCCAGGTGAGAAGTAATGAGACCCTAATATAAAGTAATGACAGTGGGAAAGGAGAAGTTGCAGAAAGTCAAGCTTTATTAGAGGAGAAGACTTGATCACTGATTGGATGTGGCAGGTGAGGAGGAGAAAAAAATAGGATTATATTCTAATTTTCTGACTTAAACAAGGAAAGGAGGATTTTAGACTATTTAAAAAGCTGGAAAATTACATGCATGCACACACTCACACACACACACAAAAGCAAAACTACTAGGCAAGAGAAGAGGTAAAGAGAAAAGCATGGAATACATTTTGTTTCAATTGGTCTAGAGTTTATAGGTAGCCAAGTCTAGAGAACAATCTTTAGGCAACTCCAAAGATGGAATGTATACATTTCCCTTAGATGCATTATCATTCCTCAACTCTCAACTAATAACCACCTCTTTGGTTAGCTATAGAAAATCTGAAATTTCTCTCAAATATACTAGATAAAAATCTAATATATACAGGGTTTCAAGTCAATTGTTTGATATTGTAAATGATGATAAAGGGAGGAGATACTCAAGACTTTTAAAATAAATGACAATTCTTTACTATGAAAGAATGTATGTTATTCTTACCCTATCAGAATTAAGTCTTCCCCAGATGAGCATAGTAGCTCACACCTAAAATCCCAACACTTTGGGAAGCCCAGGCAGGCAAATCATTTGAGGCCAGGAGTTTGAGCCCAGCCTGGCAAACACGGTGAAACCCCGTCTCAATTAGAAATACCAAAATTAGCCACGCATACAAGCCTGTAGTCCCAGCTACTCGGGAGGCTGAGACATAAGAATCGCTTGAGCCTGGGAGACGAAGGTTGCAGTGAGCCGAGATTGCACTACTGCCTTTCAGCCTGGGTGACAGAGCAAGACTCTGTCTCCAAAAACAAACAAAAAAGAATTAAGTCTTACCCATTCTTTTATAATCTTTCAGACACTAGCCATGGGAACATTCTTTCATTCTTTCATTCATGTTGTTGTTTTAGAGGTCTTAGTATAGTCAACCAAGGCTTCTTAAACCATTAATCAGAAATAATTGAGTAGTAATAATAACAAGCACTTCATACTATTTAATATATACCCATTCAAGTGCTTTACATAAACTCAACAATCACATTCCAAGACAAAGGTTATTGGTACTATTTCTGTTTTGTAAATAAAGAAGCTAAGGCACGGAGAAGTTAAATGAGTTTCCCAATGTCATAGTAAGTTGAAGAGCTGGGATACAAATCCAGGCAATCTGGGACCAGAGAGTGCACATTTAACTGACACACCATGAAAGGTTTGGATTAGAGGACAAGGAACTTTGTGACATTGGGTAAGGCTGGAAGCTCTGAGGCATGACTCTTATCCGTCATAGGGTCAGGATCCAAGTCTCCTGATATTTCTTTTGTATATATATGTGTGTGTGTGTGTGTGTGTGTGTGTGTGTGTGTGTGTGTAATAATAATATATGTGTGTGTATATGTATATAATATATACGCTATATTAAAAATATAAATGAAAAATTCTTCTCAGCTGGAAATATAAAGAATAAAATCATATATCACACAAGCCTGGGTTCATATCTTAACTTGGCTTAGGATCAAATTGGCTAGGACTCCAACCACCCACATTTAAATACTTTTGAGTTAAATGACTATGGATGAGTTAATCTCTCTCAAACTCATTTA
>NW_016814742.1:2255532-2268471 GCF_001698545.2 Rhinopithecus bieti | reverse complement strand
CTAGCCATATATATATATATATATATATATATATATATATATATATGACATTTTATACAGGGATATAATGCAGATTCAATGAGATAATGGACCTGAAATACTCATCTATATTTATGTCCTATTTACTATGTGTCCTTACTGTTCTCAGCATTTTAAGTACATGAAATACTCATTTCATCCTCCATATATGTATATGGGAAAGGCACTATTTTTAATCATCATCTCCATTTTACAGGTGAGGAAATTGAGGTTCATGGAGGCTAAATAACTTGTCTAAAGTCATGCATGTAGTCAGGGCAGCTCAGCCTGCTCTAGATCTCCAGTCCCTACTCTCCACTGCCATGCTGCACTGCCATGCTGAGCACAGCACACAAGCACATTAAGACTGTTACCTTCTCACCTAGGAGAGTACTGCACTTTTTCATGTACAGAGCAATTTCATTTGCCTCCTCTGATATGATAGGAATAGCCCCTGAAACTCTATAGATAACTCTTAGCTTAATAAGAAAAAAAATCAGTGAGATAGAGAATAAAAAGTTGTACAGGCCAGCTATGAAAGAAAGAGCCAAAGACCTTCTTTTCCCAAACCATTGATGGGAGTTCACGCAGTGTTAATCTGTTTTGCATCGCTATAAAGCAATGTCTGAGCCTGGGTAATTTATAAAGAAAGAAGGTTTATTTGGCTCATGGTTCTGCAGGCTATACATGCATGGCACCAGCATCTGCTCAGCTTCTGGTGAGGCCTCAGGAAAGTTTTACTCATGGCAGAAGGTGAAGAGGTAGCAGACACGTCACATGATGACACAGGGAGCAAGAGAGGGAGGAGGTGTCAAGCTCTTTTAAACAACCTACTCTGTATGAACCAATAGAGTGAGAACTTACTCATCACCAAGGGGAGGACACCAAGCCATTCATGAAGGATCTGCCCCCATGACCTAAACACCTCCCATCAGACTCCACCTCCAATATTGGGGATCACATTTCAACATGAGATTTGGAGGGGACAAACATCCAAACTGTGTCACACCCCTCACCAAACAAGTGCATTGTGTGTGTCTTTCTGATTGAGCTAGATGTGGTGACTCAGTCTACTAATGACCTACTGACCATAGACAGCAAAGAGTCATTATGCACAAAGAAGCCTGTTACTTCATGTCTATACATTAGTATTTAGCTCATGTAACAAAACCCTCTAAAAAAAAGAGTCAGTCCTGGTTTTCTTTCAGTGCCAAGCTGGAGAGTATATTGATATGAAACAGCTTGGGTTTGAGGTCTGACCACCACTTTCTGACCATGTGATCTTGGATGAATCAGTCACTTTGCCCCCACCAGCCTCTCTCTCTTCCCCTTCAGTTTATCCATTTTCTGGGGCCACTGTAGGAAGTGCAGATAGTATTGTTACACCCCTAAAATCAAGTCCAACCCAGAATTAGCACTCAATATGTAGTGGCTATTGTCGTTATTTCAAAAATGCCACTAAACTTTCTTAGAAAATTCAATTTTAAGACTTCGTTCCCATCCATTTTATCATTGATCTTTCTATTTGAAAGCCAATGATCATATTTCATTTCTAAGTCAAAAAAATTTTAATCTCTCAGAAGGTTCGAACAATATTCTTTCAATATGAGTTGGAGCAATCCTTCTTTCTACTTTGCTGGCATTGTTGTTTGAATTTATTTCATTCAGGTACACATCTTTCCTCTCACAGCAGTTATCTATGCAATTGAGAATTACGGACCACACAAATCAGGTCAATGGTAAGTTCTAATTGTGCTCTGCTATCTTCCTTATACACCTTCCTTTAAAATTCAGTAACTCCAGATGTAATCTGAAATCACTATCTCAGAACTGCTGGGTGGCTCTAGCCCATCAGCATCCCTAGCCTCTTTTTTCTATTTAAATGGTTTAAAAGGTGAACCTTTCTAAAACATTCTTTGTCTTTAAAACTAAGTTGTTTAAAAGCTTTCCTAAATAAAAACCCACAGTGCATTATTTAGAATGTATTTCAGGCAAATAGAATGTTTAAATCTACAGACTGAAAATGATCTTCACACATAAAATGAAATCTGATCAGTTTTTAGCCTAACACGAGCAGAACTCCCAAATTAGGCACTTCCAAATTCAGCATGGCAAACACTGCCAGCCACCAAAGGAACTGGAGAAATCAAAGGCCCTCGAAAACTTCCTTCTGTGACATATAAAAGATTCAGCAAAGTAGAGGTCAAAGAATATGAGGGGGGTAAAAGTATAAAAGAAAAAGTAAGATAGCTGATTTTTTTTAGTATGAAGGGATAGAACCTAATTATTCTTTTATGCAGAAAATCCCTTTGGCTGTACACATGAATAAGAGCACTCAAGGCAGCAACATTTTTCTTATAATTAGAAGAAATTATGATGTCTCTCTTGAAAGGCAGAATTTTCCTTATCATGAAAAACAGTGTTCTTTATCATCCTTACTTTTTATTACAGCTTTCAAAATGAGGTTTTCCTGAGCCTCTTGAAATAAATCCATTCCACTTTGAACTGCCGGAACTAACTATTAAAATATGGCCTGATTCATCCTGACAAATGTCCACATGCTCACTTGCCTGGGATAATAATGACTATTGGTGAATTATAAAGTACACTGAATTCCTTTATCCTATAACCTAAACTGTCCTGAGGTGAAAAATGTATTGATCAACCTTTTCAATAGGCTGACACGTCTCATCTTCACATTCATTCATTTATTTTTTCAACAAGTATCTATTAAGTGACACTATTTGTGAATATTGGGCAAGGGACTGAATTTGCTGTGGCTGCTATAGAAATTAAGCTAAACAAACCCCCACATGTAATTAGGATGAAAATTGAAGAAATAAAGGGATTTTTTTTTTTCCAGATAGAATTTGAAAACACTTGGAAGGTTAACAATGCCTGTCAATTCCATGTCAACACTTCACAGGGCACAGATTGTGCAACTCTGAGTTGTTACTGGCAACTAATGAAAATATTGACACCAGGGACGCAAAATCACATTGCAGTAGCTGCCCTGCTTGAAATTCCTTGCTGAGTTCCGGGGGAAGAGTTTCCTTCTAGGATGCTTCTGTAGAGGTTTGCCTTTCAGTACTCCAGGCTTGCTCCTCCCCCACATATGCACTTAATGTGCACAAGTCTTTCTGGGTTACACTTCTCTCACTCATCCTCTTTCTATTATTTCTCCTATTAGTTTTATTGTACTTTTTTCCTAATTACCTAGTATTTCTGGTTTTTTTTTTTTTTTTTTTTTCTTTTTTACAAGCCGGAAGCACCTTTAGAAGGTTTGGAAGAGAGGAATAAATTACAAACCTTTCCCATAGTTGTTCTTCTGTGAGCTCCCATAAGACTGTGATTATCCCTACCACTGTAATATTTACATTGAATTGTAGCTGCCTATAATTATCAGTCTGCTTTCTTCTATTAGATAGTAAGTTCCTGGAGAGAAAAGGCTATATTCCATGTATTTCTGTATCTTTAACCACTATAGTGGGTGCTTGGTAAATAATTTGTAAATAAAGCACTAATGTCTTCTCTGTTCCACCTTATGCTTTCTACATAAATTATATTCAATTTATTTAAACTTAAATCTTTATAGAACCTCAGATCTATATAAGACTCTGTGCTACCTGCTCCAAAATAAATAAATAAATAAAGATGAACAAAACAGATTTTCCATCTTGAGAAAGGTCAGAAGAGAAAAATAAAACTACTGTAAGATAATTTTAATAAAAGCAAAAGTTTAGGTTTTGTGCGTATCAGTAAACACAGAAAATGTGGATCAACAGGTGTAAGAATTACATCATAAGCCACCTTTCACTTCCCTGTCTTTGTAGATGTAGACAAATATGTAAAAGACAACATTGACAATTAATGTTGAAAAGATCAAATGCCTACCATGACTCTACCACAGGCCCATGCATCTGAGCTGTAAGTGTGTAATGAAACATTTTTGGAGCTTGAAGCAAGGGATGGAGAACATTTAGCTGAGGGGACAGGAACAGCTTTCTTGGGGGTGATATTATTTAAGATGGGCCTCTAAGGATGGGTAGAATGTTATCAAGAAAAGATAGGAGCATAACATGGCATGGTAGAGCAGGGGAAAAACTACTACCACCAAAGTACAGAGAGGAAAGAGGGAGAAAGTCTTAGCATCTTGAATTGTTAGTTTCATCAAGAATTGGAGTAGAAGATTAACTGATGGGACACAATTAAAGCCAGGGTCTCAGAGGCAAGAAATGTTCTACCTACATTTGCATTGGAAGCATCTATAGAAGACCAATCAAAATGATTAAAGACCCAGATGTGTCTCTACCAAAAAAAGAGTTTAAGTCAATTGTGTCATGGCTTTGACATTCTTTATAAATTGGGAAATTTAGGTTATACTCTAAGTGTTCAATAATTATTCACTGACAGACCATTGAGACTTACAAAATGTCCTATTCTTTAGCTACAGACTAAAAAATAATAAGTACATACCCATCTCCAATATTTGTATATTAACTCACAGAAGCAGAGCTTTTTAATTTCCAACAACCCTATAAGGCAAGAACCTGATCAAAATATATGCAAATCATTTTGGAAAAGTTTAAAATTTTTTTTTCAAATGGCTTTTGGTATAAAGATATCTAAAAATGTATTATTGTATAATTAAGAAAATCAGCATATTTTAAGAATACTTGGTATATTTCCCTAGCTGTTAATTACCTATTCTATATTATTTATGTGTATGTTTATTCAAAACTTGCATATTGATCACCAAATGTGAGTCAAATTTTAAGAAAGTTTGAGGTGATTGTGCAGATGACTGAAACAGTATTCCTGCTCGTAAAGATTCACAATCCAGGATGCAAGAAAGAAAATGAACAGTAGAAGGGGTTATGCCACTAAAGACCCATTAATTCCTTCCCCAAATACTGCCACTAATAGCACTGAAACTAGGTAATCACTTATTTTTGACAATCATAGGGTCTGACAGAGCAAATTTTCAGACAAATTCTATATTTAGCCATTTAGTATTTTATTTAAAATGTATTGATTTTATAATAAGAAATAGCGCAATATTTAAAAATTATAATCTTTGGGACTTAAAATACTTTGGTTTAAAATAGCTAAAGAAATATTTCAATAAAACAAGGAAAATATGTGAAGAGACAAATGAGTTAAAAAAAATTCCTGTCTCTCAATAAATGTCATAGTTAACATTTACAATTAACAATAACACAAACATATTGTTGAATCATAAGAATAATAAAAAGGGATAATTTCTGTTTTGTTTATATTATAACAATTTGAAATAAATCCAGCCTATTATTAATCTGATCTAGGCCAGAGGATTTAAAGAAAGTCATTCTGATTGACTAGGTTCTCGTAACTGCCAAGAATGGAGAGAGCTTTAGAATCACCAAATGATCATTTCACATTTTCTCTTCCCGCTTTTTAATGGCCTGAATTCTTTATGTAGCCGTACATATAAACTACGTATGTGCCTGATTTCTTTTTTTGAATGCCTATCAGGTCTGATGTAGAACGCATGCTATTTAACTCACTGGGTAAGTTTTTTCTGTCATAATTTCAGGGCAGGTAAGAAAGTTGCTTGAGAATGCCGTGGTTTCTTGCTATCAATTCACATCCAGGACTTGGAAGTTTCAGCAAAGGGTCTTAAAGTTCACTTTTTTGGACGAATAGCTGGATCATAAGGAGTTAACATAGTTTAAGACTTGAAAGAGAAAAATGTTCCTAGCAAAAAAAAGGCTTACAGCTAAATAATGAGTGCCAAGGTGGAGGCTGCTCTTTCTTGCTTTAGTGCTGGAGCTGCATTATTCACAACTGCCAATCAGCTAATCTGAAAAGAATTTGTTCTTTACTGCATTGCTTCTTTATTGCTCCCACCCCACTGGTCTGGTGTACATTGCCTCCAGCTAAGAGGGTTTAGAAATAGTTCCTAAACAGACAACAAATGCTAGACTGTGAATCGAAGGGCAGTGGACACTGTGGAGAAAAAGGGCTTTTGCTCACCCCCATTTCCTTTTCACATGTAGCCTTGGCTACTGCAATACTGAAAAACCCAGGCTATCGCAAAAGGAGAAATTGCCTGTCAATTTCTGAAAATTCGACACTGAGCTGTTACTGCGGATTCAGGGTGCAGGACTGGTAGAAGCTCCCTGAGATACTGGTGATGAAACAACTTTCTAGCTACAGGAAATGAATTCTAATAAATGAGACTGTGGCCGCTGCTGCCGAGCCTGAGCACCATTGCATGTGAGACGAGGGAATTAGACATCATGATTTACGGTTGCAAACAAAGAGCCCTACAGATGAAGCCAAGATCCGTGCTCTGCAATTATCCTTACATCAGCATTCTGAGTATCCTTACAAATGCTTGTTATATTATTACACCAAATGTGTGTATGTGAATGCACACACACACACAAGCAATGTCAGTAGACATAAAAATAGATGTATGTATAAATAATTGGACATGTATCTTTTAACTGAGCAAGGAGTAGTATCTTGTAAAGTTTGATTAATGCCCCAGGGTACTTTTCTCCCTTGGTATATTCATGAAGCACTGGTTAAGAATGTTAGAATTTATGTAGGTCTACTGTGAAATATCAGAAATTGTTGCCAGCTTTTCTCACTTCCAAAGCCAAACTAAACATTCTCCAACACTCAGTAAAATGATCTTTGTTAATTTCTTGCACTAATTTACCAAGTAGCAATGCAGGAGTGACCCTGTCTTCTGTTGCAGGTACTTCTGTTCTGTAGAAAACATGGATGCAAGGCATTTATTCTAAATATAAGTTGCTGCATGCTCCAGGCAGGGCACCCACCTAGGGGATGTCAAGCTGGCAGGGTCACAGGTAGGTAAAGGTGGTATGGATTCGGCCTGAGCTGCTTTGCATTTTCTGTTGTTAGCTCTTGAGCTGATGTGCATGGATCTGTTTAGATTGTTGGGGCAGGCTGGGGTGGCTGATCAATATGGTTAACTCAGATACATGTGCTGATTCCACCCCTAATCCTACACCAGTACAATTAGACACCAGGGCTTCATTGCAAGCTCCAGCATTGCTGTCCCCAGTGACAGGCTCAGCACCTCATCTCAACAGCCTCTGCTAAGCTGCCAACCCCACTGCTCTCATCACTGCTTCCCTGACACATTTACCCAGTCTTCACTCCTCCTCTCACCTCAAACCCATCCATCTGCTTCCTGCCACTCCAGTAAATCCCTTTCCATACTATATTGCTTCATTCTCCAAGGGAGTAGAGTGGGAGTACAAAACCATCAGGTGTTCCGTGGTACTGCAGATCATGGGCCAGAGTCAGATTCAACTCAGCCTGAAGTCAACCAAGCCACAGTGTAGCCCTGAGGAACAGGGAAGAGTCAACGTGGATGCAGCATGCAATTGTCCTAACAAGGAAAAATAATTGAATCATTTGACAGACTCAACGGTGCCTAAAACAGTTATATCATTTTAGTTTTTGGTCAGAGACAGTTCATTTGTTAAGACAAACCACTGAGAATCTAACGAATGCATCATTTTATCCTCCTGAAAGAATGTGACTCCCCTGCCACCATGAGGGAGCATGTATAATGCCATTTTAGTGTGGTTTTGTTAAAATGAACTGTATCCATGTGACGTAGGTACGCATGCATACATATGTGCCTAGAGAGATGGTGAGAAGAGAAGGGAGGGAAGGAGAGAGAAAGTGTGCGCGAGAAGGAGAGTAAGAGCGCAGCCAGACAGGAAAAAAAAAAAAATAATAATTCAAAGGATTCACTGCAATGCAGTTTTACATACAGGCCTGTAGGAGCAACCTGAATGTTATTAGACCATAAAAGCACATCAGGCTGATTTATGGTTTCTGATCAAGGTTTCTGTGAAAATTACTCTGCATCACCAGCTCAAGGTGACTGCTACCATTAATGTGTGGAAAATAAATGAGATGGGGAGGCTGATAGCAGAGGAAGGAAAGGAAGCGCTGAGGCAGTTTATACAGCACAGAATCCCCATTTTGTTTTACAGTGCAGAGAAGCCTGTCATCAAAATGATTGCTGTGGGGCAGGAAAGGCAATTCTTGATAATTAGATCTTATGGCATGTAGCTGGTGCTTTCTTATATCGAATGCACCAGGATATTAGGACAAACGCCTGCCTTCTGCATACCATCTTTTCTGTTTTCTGCTCATACTCAGATATGGTAGTCTAAATTCAGGAAGAAGAACACAGTAATATTGTTTTCCTGATTCTATTTCTTTTTAATGGTATTGCTCCCCCCTCCACTGTTTTCCTGACTGTTTTCTTATAACACATAATATTCACCTCCTCCAAATAATCTTCCATATTTGAGATTTTCTAATAGAGCCAGTATCTGCACATATTTTGCATATGATCTCATGGCCACAATAGAACGCCACAGGACTTTCTATTCCTTCCTTGCTTACAATACGCTAAAGCATTTCATAGATGGAATGCCACACTGCTTGTTTAGATGTAAACAAATACCATATATCACAATACTTTTGTATGAGATAGTTGCTGTGAAAAGTATGAAAGATGATTGCTTGAAAGAATCCCTTCTCCTCCTCCTTTTGCTTACATAGTAATCCTCCCTGATCCTCAGAGCATATGTTCCAAGACCCCTGGTGAGTGCCTAAAACCACACACAGTACTGAACCCTATATACAGTATGCGTGTTCCTTTCCATGCATACAAATGATAAAATTTAATTTATAAATTAGGCACAGCTGGGAGGTGGAGGTTGTAGTGACCTGAGATCACACCACTGCACTCTAACCTGGGTGACAGAGTGAGACCCTGTCTCAAAAAAAATTAATTAATTATTAAATTAGGCACAGTAAGCGATTAACAACAAAAATAACAAAACAGAACAATTATAACAATGTGCTGTAATAAAAGTTATGTGAATGTGGTCAATTTCTCTTTCTTAAATTATCTTACTTTACTGCACTCCCCTATCTTCGGACCGCAGTTGACAGCGGTAGTTGAAAGAAACTGCAAAAAGTACAAGCAGGGATGTGGGGCAGCTATTGTATTGCGTATCGCCATATTGATTTAGAAGTTGAGGGTTATAGTCTGTTGCTGGATTTTGACTCTATATGCAAGTAGAGAAACCTGCATTTTGGAATGCTCAAGGTGAAGCTGAATAAATTAAAATGTTTTCAAATCATTTCACTGCATCCCTTTCCCTGGTGCTTAACACTTGCCCTCTGGTGCTTCTGCATAGCATTCCACATCTGGAACATGTCGGTGTCTGCTGTCACAGCTGGCTGCTGCTTCAGGGATAGCCATTAAAAAACATGGCCTTAAGAAAACTCACAGGCAGGAGAAGACTCACCTCATCTAGCCAAGAAAAACAGAGATCTGTGTTTTCCTCACTCTATATTTTCAGATAACATTTTATTTTTAGTGGCACACCCCATTCTAACTGCCCATCTTCATACTGTAGCAAGACTGGATTGAGACTTTTACCCCTACACAAACACTCTGGAATATGAATTAGAACCAATATTCAATTTGATGCTTCTTACACCGTATTGTCAGAGTCTGTTTCAAAAGCTTAAGCACAGACACCACCCTACTTCCAAAATACAGAAAGCAAGAAGGTTTCATTGAAGCAAGAGATTCTAATATCTGCGCAGCATTATAAATTCTTCAAAAAAGCATCACTCACATCATCTCATTCCGTCTTCACAGAATATGAAGATAGAATGCCAAGAAATCATTAAGATAGTTGCTATGATTTCCATCTTATGGATGCAAATGTAAGCTCAGAGAAGCTAAGTGTTTTGCCTAAGATCATTTAATCCACAGTAGTGGAGCCAGCTCTCATTTTTCTTACCATTATTCAGGTAGCACACTAGAGTTAAAAAAAAATCATTGAGATTTCTGGGAGAAAACAGACTGTTGTTTTATAGTGGCTCGGCAATGAACAATAGGCAAGATACTAGGCAAGAATCCTAACCTCTGGTTTCCTTGGTTTGTTAAGCTTTATACAGACTAGGAATTTTCTATAGCATCTTCAAACATTAATTTTTTCTTATTTTAAAAATCTTCCTCATGAACAACAGTATTCAGGGATAAATAACCAGTGACCACCAACATCCTGGAAACAAAGAAGGAGACTACTTTCCCCAGTTATTGTCTCTCCTTTCTCCAACACACACATACGCACACACAAATACCACATTCTGTTTAAAAGAGAAAATTTCAAGACAGGAGAGAAGCCATAAATATTAGGATTATATGGGCAACCTGAAATACCCACTTCATTTTAAGATTAAAGTTTAGCTCTGAGATTCATAACGTCTATATAGAGAAGAGGGAACCTCTAGAGGTTCCAGAAGGATGTATGCCAAAGTAGGGCACCATCAGAGACGTTGCCAGGTTGCTATTGCTTGGTGGCTTTGACACAAGCTGAATGAATCTAATATATCTCCCCTAAGTAGGGTCATACTTCCAGTTACGCAGATTCATTTAATTTGGCAGAAGCTACTTTTTACAACAAAAAGTTACATTTTGCTAGCCTCCCCGCTTTTTTTTTTTTTTTTTTTTTTTTTTGCTTCTAAAGGATTATTGAGTTGATCTTCAGGAAGGTCCATTTGTAAACTCAGAAGATAATTGTTAAATACTTGGAATTCAGCTTCCCATGAGAATATGTGAATGTCAGAAGAAAAAATAAGCCACTATCTTGTTTAAAAAGGAAAAAAATAGTGCTGGGTACAGGAGTTCATGCTTGTAATCCCAGGCAGATCGCTTGAGCTCAGGGGTTTGAGGCCAGCCTGGGCAACATGGTGAAACCCTATCTCTACAAAAAAACAAAAAATTAGCCTGACACGGTGGCATGAACCTGCTTTCCCAGCTACTCCAGAAGCTGAGTTGGGAGAATTACCTGAGCCTGTGTGTGCACCACTGCATCCCAGCCTAAGTGGCAGAGTGAGATCCTGACTCAAAAAAAAAAAAAAAGTTTTCTTATGAGAAATGGGTTATTGATTGATCCCCAGATCTCCCCTACCCCCAAAAAAAAAAAAAAAAAAAAAATCTATTTTAGAAATCTGTCCCCTTGTTGGCTGATATGGTTAGACTTTGTGTCCCCACCCAAATCTCATCTTGAATTGTAATTCCCATAATCCCCACATGTCAAGGAAGAGACCAGTTGGAGGTAACCGAATCATGGGGGCAGTTTCTCCTATGCTGTTCTGGTGATAGTGAGTTCTCATGAGATCTGGTGGTTTTAAAAGGGGCTCTTTCCCCTTCACTCGGCACTTCTCCTTCCTGCTGCCCTGTGAAGAAGGTGCCCTGCTTCCCCTTTGCCTTCTGCCATGGCTTTAAGTTTCCAGAGGCCTCCTCAGCCATGCTGAACTATGAGTCAACTAAACCTGTCTCCTTTATATATCCCATCTTGGGCAGTTCTTTATAGTGGTATGAAAACAGACTAATACAATGGCCTTAATATAAATGGTTTATTAGATTCCTATGGCCTGTTTCAGCTATGAAACTTAATTGGTATTTTAGTAATGACACTAAACTTGGTGAAAAATTTTAAGTTTCAGGTGTGGACATGTCTTCTTCAATTGTCTTCCCTCAGTGTCTCCAACTCCATCTTTTCCTCCCTTTCTCCTGAGGGAAGAAATATTTGAGGACTAAGAAGAAACTAGAAAAGTTATTTTCAAAAGGAGGCATAACTTTCAGTCACACAGAAAATATCTGGGCAAAACCTCAGACTGTGAACACCATGACTAACAAGGTGCAGACGGAAAGACAACAAACACCATGCAAGCATCTGAGTGGTTTCAGATGGTCGTCACTTTCACCCAATGACCAGTTGATCTGAAGTCAGCCAGTTACCAACAGGATCACTCTGGGTGGATTGGAATCCATTTCTTGTGCGAATAGTAATGAACACCGCATATCTGACTTCCCACAAAAGGTTCTAGGTCAGTTCAGGTTACTATAGCAAATTACCATAGATCGGATGGCTTAGAAGCAACATAAATTTATTTCTAAGAGTTCTGGGGGCCGAATACCTGAGTTTAGAGTGCCAGCATGGTAGGGTTCTTGGTAAAGGTTGTCTTCTGTGTTGCAGACTAACCAGCTTCTAATCATATCCTCATATAATGAGAAAAGTGCAAGTTAGCTCTCTGGCCTCTTATAAGAGCATTAATCCCATTTGTGAGGTCTCCACCCTGATAGCTTAATTACCTCTCAAAGGTTTCACCTCACAATACTATCAAATTGGGAATGTTGAAATTTACATCCCCATATGAAATGTCAACATATGAAATTTAGGCAAGACACAAATATTTCCTCCATAACAGGCACTGAATCCCCCTACCTGGCCAAGAGAAACATACAAGTGGCCTGGTAGCATGTATGTGTGCATTTTAGAGGAATGAGTGAGTCAGAGAAGGAATAGAAAAATATGAGGGCCACCTTCCTTTCCAACAAAACTTTAGCTATCTACTTTCCTTTGCCCGGAGACAACAAGCAGTATAGCTAAACTGCTTAAATCTCCATTCTTCAAAATGTACAAGGTAGACATTATTTTCCTCTGTAGAAATCCTGCCTTTTCTTTCAGATAATTGACCAGAAATAAAATGCCACTTTTTCTCTCCTCCCTCTGAGGAAACACATCATGGTAGGTATATTTAAATTTAGGGTGATAGATGGAAAAAATTGTCTCTCAACCCTTGTAGGCCAAATCCCCAGGCCCATACATTTCTTTAGAGAATCAGTACTTACAAAATGGCTTGTATTTTGTCAGTTTTGCAGTAAAAAATACCCAGCAATTTTTTTAAGTACTATAATTTTGAAAATTTCCATTTACTTCAGAAGATATCAACTAACGGTCAATCAGACAAAAGCAGCAAAAAAAAAAAAAAAAAAAAAAAAAAAAAAAAAAA
>NW_016814742.1:2246515-2255054 GCF_001698545.2 Rhinopithecus bieti | reverse complement strand
AAAAAAAAAAAAAAAAAAAAAAAAAAAAAAAAAAAAAAATGACAAATCCTTTCAATAAGCAGATTAGAATCTTTCCAAACTTTACATGATAAACACAGCTTACCACAAGCAAGGAACCTTTTGTTCCTTGCTTAGTAAGCCTTTATAAAAATCTTTTCTAGCTATGCAGCTGTCATGTGTGCAAGACAACTCATCTCAAACCACTCTTTTTCACAGTTATGAAGACATGATACCACCATTTAGAGACAACCTGTTATGACAGGTTATAAATGTTCAGAATTGGAAATTTAACTTTTCCTTCCTCCCTTTGCTGCAGAAGTTTAACTTTAAAGTTAAGTGATCCTTGCCTTCAAGGAGAAAGAAATTTATTTTTTGGTTGATTAGCTTTGGTTATAAAGGTTCAACAAGATCTGTTGCAAAAGAACCTGAGAAATGGTGAAGTGTTATGGAGAAGACAAACAAGAAGGTATCTAGGTACTTACTAAATATCTTGGACTATATATCTTACAAAAATAGAAAGAAGATAAGCTATCCTGTCAATCTAGAAGGAGGTGTTACCTGGCTCAGAAAAGGAAAAGAGAGAGAGGGGAATTGCTGCTATGGTAAATCTTGGAAGATGGGCAGGCTTGGTTGGCACCTGTTCCACAGAATGATCTATAGGAAGCATTGCAGCTCCCTGAATGTCATTGTCTAAGCACCCAGAAGTTGTCTGGGAACTAAGTCAACATAGCAGATCACCCAGCCCCCACATGCACTTAGGTGTTAAGCTAGTAGTTATTTGTACTATATCTGGAGAGGATTTCCCTTTCCTTCCAAACAACAATTTTCCCAGAGATGGTCCAGCTGGAGTGATGCTTGTCCAGGTCCAGTCTACATTACACTCAACCTGTATGGATCCCTCATTTGCCACACATACCACTAGAACTCTGACCACCTGAGAACTCAAGACAAGAAGCATGATGTCTTGACATGTAGGACAGTGTAGAATGGACAGCAATAAATGGAGCCAGTTAAAGACACACTTCAGCTAGGGCAGTGCTTTGTTCTCTCATGTAAAACAAGTTCTTAGAATCTACAAATAGTTCAGCTCAGTTTGTCAGAACAGACAACCCACAAGAGGTTTGATAACTAAGAATGTTTACTTCCCTGGAGGATCTCCTGTGCATGTCTTCATTGGAAAACCACTGTAGTATTAGGTTGAACCATATAAAATTTCAAATGTTCAAGAATTTTTGGCCTCCTAAAATTGCAATTTTGTGTCATCTAACATATAATTGACTATGTGGGGATTGTGGAAACCAGACAGTGATGGCTACAGAATTTCTGTATAAGAAGGGATTAGAAGATTCTGGCCAAGGCAGGGGAGAAGACATACCAAGAAACAGTAACAAATTGAAACTACTCTGCTTAGCAAACACACTGTCTTTACGTAGATTAAGCATTTATTGGGAATGCTTCCTTCTTCCTGTTCTCACTCAACTTGTGAGTCCTTGCCACTCATCCTGACCACTTTTCTAGCTCTTTCTGTAATATACATGACTAAAAGCAGGCATGCCTCAGGTTTTTGTCCCCAGACCTTTTATTATCTTTCGCTTTTACAAATTTTATTTTTATTTTAGATTCAGGCAGCACATGTGCAGTCTGTTATAGGGTATATTGTGTGATGCTGAGTTGGGCTTTATAATGATCCCATCATCCAGATAGTGAACATGGTACCCAATAGGATCACAGTGACTTTAGCTATAACATAAAAATCTGAGATTCCCAAATCAATATATATGCTACCTGTCATCTTCAATCATGTAGTCCCATATTCCTTCAGGCTTTTCTTTTTCTTAAATAATTTTACCACTAAGCCCAATATGTTCCATTGTAAACCCTTTAGTTTCTCACTCATTTGAGCAGGGAGTGGTTCGAGCCGAGCCCCATTACATGACTCTCAAAATTCATTTCTTTTCTGAGCAACATGTCTCTGAATGAGTGGAACTGTGGTCTGATTGATCACATCACTCCTCTTCTAGTTGTCCAAGTATGAAACTTCAAGTCATTTGTAATTTCTTCCTCACCATCCCCTATACCTTGTTACCAAATCCTGAATCACCCTCCCTCCACATATCTCTCGTTTCTTTTTATTAACTCAACAACAGTGCTTTCTATGTGCCATTCTCATTACTTGCTGTTTCTTCCCATCTTTTTCTTCTCCTGTATGGTGGCATAGTTCAGACTCTTATTACCTTTATTTATTTATTTATTTATTTATTTATTTATTTATTGAGTCTAACACTGTCACCCAGGCTGGAATGCAAGGGTGCGATCTCGGCTCACTGCAACCTCCGCCTCCTGAGCTCAAGCTATTCTCCTGCCTCAGCTCCCAAACAGCTGGGATTGCAGGCATGTGCCACCATCCCCAGCTAATTTTTGTACTTTTAGTAGAAATAGGGTTTCACCACATTGGCCAGGCTGGTCACACTGTCTTGAACTCCCAAGTGCTGGGATTACAGGCATGAGCCATCATGCCTGGCCCAGACTCTTATTACCTTCTGCTTGTATTTCCATATTACTTTCCCAGCTATCTCTCTTCATATCAAACCATCCCCTACACTGATGAAAAATTAATATTATTTATTATTTTTACATTTTATGAATCTGACCCAAAGATGGATGATTCTTTACCAAACAAAATAGGAAAAGAGGAAGAAAATATAAATTGGCATGACACTTGTCACCAAAACAAAGACAGGACACCACAGTTATTGAGAAAAATCACAATGTCCATAGTGTTTCAAGGGCATGGTGAGCTCAGTCGGGATTCAGGCCATATACAATACCAGAGATTCCAAGAGGAATAATCAGTTTCCCAATATGATGCATTAGAAATAAACATGGGAATGACAGATAACTCCAGAGGTCATAGAGGGTGATCAATGCCTCATTCCAGTGGATTTAGAGATAAAAATGCTGAGTCTGTTTAAATACTGCCTGCTTTTTACTTAGGCTGGTGAGAACTTGGGCAGGGTTATGTTGTCAAGGAGGAAGTTCAGTAGATACAATCTTGTGGAACTAGGGAAATAATTCAGAGGCTGATAATCCTATTATTTCTCTGCTCAGAAATATTCAATGGCTTTTATTGCCTTTAATTGTCAATGAAATCCTTACCATGTCCCTCAACCTACCTTTTTAGCCTTGCCTTCGACAACTCCCCTATGTATAACCTAGTAATCTAGTCAACCTGCAAAATACCTACACTTTTCCACTTCATGCTCTCATGACTTCCTCTCCCTGAAATGCTCTCATTTCCTCATCTGTGCTATTCAAAATACTATCTACCATTCAAGTCCTGGCTCAGATCCTACCTCCTCCCAGAAGCATTTCTGAATCAAGAAATAGATTAAATAGCTTCCTCCTCAAGACTTTGAACTTCCCGCATCACCTACCTTGTTGAAACCAAATCCTAAGGATGTAATTATATGCCTGCACATAGTTAGTCCTTGGAAAACAAATACATTGATTTCATTTTGTATTCTACCTTATACTATGGATATTTTACACTCATCTACTCCCTTCTACAACATTACGAACATTTTTTTTCAGATGGGACCATGAATTAACTCATTAATTCTTTATGAGGTCTATCACAATGACTTGTACAAAACAGGCCTCAATCAAGATTTATCTAACTTACCAAAGCATTTCATTATACAATTAAATTGTATAGCTCAATACTTGAGCATTGCCATTAGGCTTGCCGGGGGACTTTTACAGTGAATATAGATGTATTGCCATTAATGTTTGAATTAAAATTTCAATGCCCCTAGCTGCTGAAGGAGGTTTGGATCTTTTACAAAGTTTCCTTATCCTAATACTTCTGAGAATCTCCAACAGTTCTGACATGTATCCATAAATCTGTGTTGATAAATTCAATGATACTTATATCACTGAATTTAACTGCTTCCTAGTAGTGATCCTGCAGTCCAGGCATCACAACCCTATTATGGAGACATTTGAGGCTGAAATTTTACCCCTAAATCTACTCCTGCAGAAATCCTCATCATTGCCTTTAGAATTGAGAAGAAGAAACCTTGTTCTGCATTACATTTTACTGATTGAGTATAGGTGGGGGTGGGAGTGAGCTCTTTAATTAGGTCACAGAACCACAAAGCCTTGTAGCAGCTATCAATAACTTTTATTCACTATTATAGCTAGCGAAACTTTGCATCCTAGGCTCTGTTAGTCCCACAACCACTCACATCTAGCTGCTGCTTTTGGCTGATAGACTTAAACTTTAAGTCTTAAACTTTAGCACCATTACTGCCATCACCACTGCTCCCCACTACTGCACCAAGATGGCGGCCAATGGCATCACTAGCCTTGTCACTAGTCTTACTGGGTCACTTTGCAGTTCTTAGGCCCATTTGTCACAAAAAAGTGCTATTTAATCAAGCTGCTTACTGAACTATTGTAATACAGCTGTCCACTCATTCACCTGGGCAAAGATGATATGGTGAGGAACCATCTGGAAGCTCTCTTTTATATTTCTTTACAATGTGTTTCCAACAAAGGTATCTGAGTGTTCTGAGTTCAATTCAGTTTTTTCAACATGTACATAGTATAACTATCTTCTCCCAAGTATGCCCCACCACCGCCTCATTTCTCATCCCATGTATGGCTGAATTTACATGAGTTCTGGTACCTACCATCTAGCTATATCAGAATCAATACTGACTTTCTCCCTTCAACCCACTTTTTCTGGTTCACTATTTACTCTTCTTTTATAATGAAATCTCTCTCAAGGGTCCTATTTTCTCTCCTGAAAATGCCTCCATTAGAGTTACAAGAGTTTATTTGATAAGTGAGTATACACTTGAAATTCATTAGTGATCAGGTTTAAGACATTTATTTTATTCAAAGAGATTGTCCCACCCAATATAAACAAGTGAAATGTAAGTGACACAAGGTGTAGGAAGTGGCATCAGAGCCTTTTTCTTGATCATCTAAAGTATTGGTAATCATTCCATATCAGAAAAAAGTTTTAGAGTCCTCTAAATCCCCTGGAGAGGACGAAGAAATTTGAAAATTTGACCATTACCATGCTTAGCTATTCAGTAGAGTTCTAGTTAGTACATATGTATGAGTAAACCACCTGAGGCTACGGAAAAAAAAAAATTAGAGGCAACAATGCAAGGCACCCAGAAAGGGCTAAAAATAGTGCCTATTCACATCAGGCAGACTGAAAGCTCTCATTATTCAACATCTAATAATGTATAATTCACAATGACCAATTTCCAGTCAAAATGAGGTATGCAAAGAAAAATAAAAAACATAACCTATAATGAAGAGAATGCTCAAAAGAAATCAACAGAGATATGACACAAGTTAGCAGATGATATTAAAATGGTTATTTTGACATATATGTCCAAAAAGTCAAGTGGTAGTATGAAAGCCATAAAAAAGATCAGAATTAAACTTTTGTAGATAAAAATGATAATATATGAGATAACAATTACACTACATAAGATTAAGGGAAGATTAGTCATTGCAAAAAAAAAAAAAAAAGCTGGTGAACACATAGCAATAGAACATATTCAAAATAAAACACAGATTAAATAAAGTATAAATGAACAATGAACTGTAAGAGAACATCAAGTGCCATAATATATGTGTTACTGAAATTTCTAAAAGGAGGGAAGAGAAAAAATATTGGAAGAAAGAATGGCTGAAATATTTCCAAATTTGAGAAAAACTATCAACCCATAGATCCAAACAGCTCAATGAATCTCAAATACAAGAAATATGATTAAAAACTATATTAAGACAAATCAGAACCAAATTGCTCAAGACTCAGATGTAATAGAAAATTTTTAAAGTGCCAGTGTAGGGGAAGAAGGTAGGCATATTACACAAAGAAAGACATAGTTATGAATGACCATGACAGCAGATTTCCTGTTAGAAACAATACAAGTAAAGAGACAGTGGATGAAATTTAAATTTCCTTAAATCTTTAAGGTACTGAAATTAAAGAAAAAAATTCTACTAATCTATAATGTTATATCCAGCAAAAATATCCTAAAATAAAATAAAGTAAAAGTTTTCCAGAAATATAAAAGCTGAAAGAATTTATCACCATCAGACTTGCACTATAAGAAATTTTAAAGGATGTCTTCATGCAAAAGGTATATAATAACCTATTGAAATATAAACCTACACAAAGAAATGAAGGGACTGGAAATGACCGTTCCATAGGATTTTCTTCTATAAATCAACAAGATTTTTCTCTTTAAATATCTCTAAAAGCATCAGCATGAGTGCACACATATAGATGTCACTGCCTTGTTCCTGCAGGCCTACGTGCAACATCTAACCACCTATCCACACACATGCACAAACACACACATGCACAAACACACACACACACACACACACACACACTGCCACATCACTGCCACTGGCATCCATGTACATGTTCGGTCCTTGCTGCCCTAATGCACACTCATGTGTGTGGACCCAGCTGCCACTGCCCCAAATAAGTGCTTTTTCCAGCATCCCTCATCAGATTGTGATTGCCAGCAGGTTGGGAAGACCTCAGCAGATTGAAAAGACCTCCAGCATAGCAGGTACTTAACCACGAGAGGCCAGAGAACAAAACCATGGGACTGGTATCAGCCATCCAGGGTTAGAGCATCCAGCTTGGAAGTGTTGAACATTGGCCCCCTGAAATTATCCAGAAACAAAGCCAGTTGACTGAACCCAACTATACTACCATCAAACTGTTACTGGTGGAGGGTCTTGACTACAAGTCATCCAGGTTCTTCATGTTTTGAACAAAGAATTGGACAAAATACACAAAGTGAGGAATAAATGAAGTACTGAAAGCAGAGATTTATTTAAATGCAAGTACACTCCACAGAGTGTGAGTGAGCTCGAGCAAGCAGCTCAAGAGTCCTGGTTACAGAATTTTATGGGGTTTAAATACCCTCTAAAGATTTCCTATGGGGAACTTGGTTTATACCCTATGTCAATGAAGGAGTGGCCCACAACCAGTCAGATTGGTTATGGAAAATGATCAATCAGAAGCTAAAGTGACATTATAAAGTTACACCCTATGCAGACATCTGATTTGCAAGAGGGGGCCAAACAGAGGTTGAAGTGAAGTTACAAATTTACATTCCTACGCAAATAAAGACTAGGCCTATGACCAATCTGATTAGTTGTGGGAGGGAATCAATCAGAGGTACTTTCAATTTTCATCTGCCATGCAGAAAATCAGGGAGGGGTTAAAAGGAGAAGGCTCTGGTCCTTTTGTTACTTGAGCATGGAAAGTTGGGGTTTACCTTTTGATTTAGTTCTAGAAAGGCAGTGTGAATCACCCTGCCTCTAGACTCTATTCTCCTACCTCAAGGCATCAAAGAATATAAAAGCAAAAAGCCCCATCCAAAGGACAGACCTTCAAAGATTAAAGGAACATCAGCCCATACATACGAAAAAATAAATACATACATACATACATACATACATACATACATACATAATAAAACAGTGCAATAATTTGGCAACTCAAAAAGCCAGAGTCTTCATACCTCCAAACAACTATTTTACTCCCAGCAATGGTTCTTAATTACACTGAAATCACTAAAATGACAGACATAGAATTCAGAATCTGGATAACAACAGAGATCATTGAGATTCAGAGGGTCAAAACCCAATCCAAGGAATATAAGGAATCCAGCCAAACAATCAAAAAGATCTGAAAGATAAAATAACCATTTTAAGAAAGAAGGCTGGGTGCAGTGACTCATGCCTGTAATCCCAGCACTTTGGGAGGCCAAGGCAGGCAGATCACTTGAGGTCAGGAGTTTGAAACCAACCTGGCCAACATGGTGAAAACCTGTCTCTACTAAAAATACAAGCTAAAAATACAAGAAGTAACTGAGCATGCTGGCATATGTCTGTAATCCCAGCTAATCAGGGGGCTGAGGCAGGAAAATTTCTTGAACCCAGGAGGCGGATGTTGCAGTGAGGTGAGATTATGTCACTGCACTTCAGCCTGGGTGACAGAGTGAGACTGTCTCAAAAAAAAAAAAAAAAAAAAAGGAAAGATGGGCGAATAGGAAAAGCTCCCGTCTCCAACCCCCCCCGCAAGCGACACAGAACACCAGTGATTTCTGCATTTTCAACTGAGGTACTGGGGTCATCTCACTAGGGAGTGCTGGACAATCAGTGCTGGTCAGCTGCTGCAGCCCGACCAGCGAGAGCTGAAGCAGGGCAAGGCATCGCCTCACCTGGGAAGTGCAAGGGGAAGGGAGTCCCTTTTCCTAGCCAGGGGAACTGAGACACACAACACCCGGAAAATCGGGTGACTCCCACACCAATACTGCGCTTTGAGCAAATGGGCACACCAGGAGATTTTATCCCACACCTGGTCGGGACAGTCCCACGGCCACGGAGCCTCCCTCATTGCGAGCACAGCAGTCTGTGATCTAACCGCAAGGCAGCAGCGAGGCTGGGGGAGGGGCGCCCGCCATTGCTGAGGCTTAAGTAGGTA
>NW_016814742.1:2191663-2242951 GCF_001698545.2 Rhinopithecus bieti | reverse complement strand
TGTTATGCACATGTACCCTAGAACTTAAAGTATAATAATAAAAAATAAAAAATAAAAAATAAATAAATAAATAAAATAAAATAAAATGGAAGGAAGGAAGGAGAAAAAAGAAAAGAAAAGAAAGAAAGAAAGAAAGAAAGAAAAGGAAAAGAAAGGAAGAAAAAGAGAAAGAAAAGAAAAGAAAGAAGAAAAGAGGAAAGAAAGCAAAAGAAAGAGAGAAAGAACGAGAGAAAGAAAGGAAGGAAGGAAGGAAGGAAGGAAGGAAGGAAGGAAGGAAGGAAGGAAGGAAGGAAGGAAGGAAGGAAGGGAAGAAAGGAAGAAAGGAAGAAAGGAAGAAAGGAAGAAAGGAAGAAAGAAAGAAAGAAAGAAAGAAAGAAAGAAAGAAAGAAAGAAAGAAAGAAAGAAAGAAAGATGAATGAAGGAGGGAAGGAGGGAGGGAGGGAGGAAGAAAGGAGGAAGGAAGGAAGGAAGGAAGGAAGGAAGGAAGGAAGGAAGGAAGGAAGGGATGAAGGAAGGAAGGAACTAACTTGATAGAGTTGAAAAACTCACTACAAGAAATTTATAATAAAATCAGAAGTATTAATAGCAGAATCAACCAAGCTGAGGAAGGAATCTCAGAGCTTTAAGACCAGTTCTTCAAAACAATTGAGTCAGATAAAAATAAAGAAAAAAGAATGAACAAGATCTCCAAGAAATATGGGATTATATAAAGAGACCAAACCCGTGACTCATTGGCATCCTGAAAGAAGCAGAGAGCAGGCAAGCAACTTGGAAAATGGATTTGACAATATTGATTATTAAAATGTCTCCAACCTTACTAGAAAGGTCAACACTCAAATTCAGGAAACTGAGAGAACCCCTGGGAGGTATTATACAAGACAATTATCCTCAAAATACATTGTAATCAGATTCACCAATGTAAACATATAAGAAAAAATAGTAAAGGCAGCTAGAGAGAAAGTTAGGTCACTTACAAAAGAAATTCTATTAGGTTAACGGTGGACATTTCAGCAGAAATCCTAAAGGCCAGAAGATCTGGGGGGGCTATATTTAGCCTTCCTAAAAGGAAAAAATTTCAATTATGAATTTTATATCCAGCCAAACTAAGCTTCATAAGTGAAAGAGAAAGAAAATCCTCTTCAGACAAGCAAATGCTAAGAGAATTTGTTACCACCAGACCTGCTTTGTAAGAGGTCCTTCAGAGAGTGCTAAACAAAAACTCTTAAGTACCTAGACCATTGACACTATGAAGCAGCTACACAATCCTGCCTGCATAGCAACCTGGTAAAACATGATAACAGGATCAAATCCACAAATATCAGTATTAACCTTGGACATACACCCCACTTAAAATACAGAGTGGCAAGCTGAATAAAGAAGCAATACCCAACTGTATGCTACACAAACATGCCTCCTATGGGTGGCATGCATGTGAGATGGGTCACAGGCTCAAAGTAAAGGGTTAGAGAAAAATCTACCAACCAAATGGAAAACACAAAAGAGCAGGGATTGCTATTCTTATTTCAGACAAAACATACTTTAAACCAATAATGATCAAAAAAGACAAAGAAGGGCATTACATAACGATAAAGGGTTCAACTAGTAAACATTATTCTGAACATAGGACCTGGCAAAGATTTTATGACGAAGACTCCAAAAGCAATTGCAACAAAAACAAAAGTTGACAAATAGGACCTAATTAAACAAAAGAGCTTCCACAGAGCACAACAAACTATCAACAGAGTAAACAGACAACCTACAGAATGGGAGAAAATATTCCCAAATTATGTAACCAACAAAGATCAAGTATCCAAAATCTATAAGGAACCTAAACAATTCATCAATCAAAAAACAAATAGCCCCATTCAAAAGTGGGCAAAGGACATGAACAGGGACTTTGCAAAATAAGACATACAAGTGGCCAACAAACATATGAAAAAATGCTCAACATCACTAATCATCAGGAAAATGAAGATGAAAATCACAATAAGATACCATCTCTAACCAGTCAGAATGGCTATTGTTTTTTAAACTTCTAGTTTAGGTTTGGGGGTACATGTGAAGGTTTGTCATATAGGTAAACTTGTGTAATGGGGGTTTGTTGGACAAATTATTTCATCATCCACGTATTAAGCCCAGTATCCAATAGTTATCTTTTCTGCTCCTCTCCCTCCTCCATTCCTTCACCCTCAAGTAGACCCCAGTGGCTGTTGTTTCCTTCTTTGTGTTCGTAAGTTCTTATTTAGCTCCCACTTAAGTGAGAACATGTGGAAGTTAGCGTTCTGTTCCTGCATTAGTTTGGTAAAGATAATAACCTCCATTTCTATCCATGTTCTTGCAAAAGACAAGATCTCCTTCTTTTTTATGGCTTCATATATTCCATGGTGTATATGTACCATATTTTCTTTATCCAATCTGTCATTGATGGACATTTAGGTTGATTTCATGTTTTTGCTATTCTGAATAGTGCTGCGATGAACATGTTGTGTGTATGTATCTTTATAGTAGAACAATTCATATTCCTCTGGAATATAGATAATAGGATTGCTTATTTGAATGGTAGTTCTGCTTTTAGCTCTTTGAGGAATTGCCACACTGCTTTCCATGACGGTTGAACTAATTTACATTCCCACCAATTGTGTATGTGTTTCTTTTTCTCTGCAACCTCATCAGCATCTGTTGTTTTTTGTCTTTTACTAGTAACCATTCTGACTGGTGTGATATGGTATCTCATTGTGGTTTTGATTCGCATTTCTCTAACAATCAGTGATATTAAGCATTTTTTCATATGCTTGTTGTCCATATGTATCTTTTTGAGAAATGTCTGTTCATGTCCTTTGCCCACTTTTTAATAGAGTTGTTTGTTTTTCTCTTGTACATTTGTTTAAGTTCCTTATAGTTGTGCTGGATATTAGACCTTTGTCAGATGCATAGTTTGCAAATATTTTCACCCACAGAATGACTATTATTAAAATGTCAAAAAACACACACAGATACTGGTAAGATTGTGGAGGAAACAGAATGCTTATGCACTGCTTGTGAGAATGTAAATTAGTTCAGCTACTGTGAAAAGCAGCTTGAAGATTTCTCAAATAACTTAAGACAGAAATCCCATTCAACCTAGCAATCTCATTACTCGGTATATATCCAAAGGAATATAAATCACTCTACCATAAAGACATATGCACAGATATGCACAAGTTCATTGCAGCACTGTCTGTGATAGCACAGACATGGGATCAACCCAGATGCCCAACAATTTTCTATTGGATAATGGAAATGTGGTACATATGCACTGTGTGATACTACACAGCCATAAAAAAAAGAATGAAATTATATCCTTTGCAGCAATGTGGATGGAGCTGGAGGCCATTTTCCTAAGCAAATTAACACAGGAACAGAAAACCAAACGCTGCATGTTCTCACTTATAAGGGGGCGGGGGGGCTAAACATTAAATACACACAGACACAAAGATGGAAAGAATAGCCACTGGTGCCTACTTGAGGGTGGAAGCTGGGAGAGGGGTAAGGATTAAAAAACTACCTATTGGCTACTATGCTTGTTACCTGAGTGATAAAATAATCTGTAAACCAAACCCCCACAACATGTAATTTACCCAGGTAAGAAACTTGCATATATACTCCCTGAACCTAAAATAAAAGTTGGGAAGAATAAATAAATAAAGATAGATAATCTTTAAAAGATAATTCCCTGTTTAGATAAAAGTCACAATGTAGTATTCTATGTATAACCTGCATAAAAGTAAAATAAATGCGAACAGTAGCACAGTGGCTAGGAGAAGAAAAATCAAAATGTAGTATTATAAAGATCTTATACTATACATGAAGTTGTATAACACCACTTGAAGGTAAGCTGTGTTAAGTTAAAGACATATGCCAGGAACCCTAAAACAATCACTACAGTAACAAAATAAAAACTATTGTCATAGCTAATAACTCAACAAAGCAGATAAAATTATATTTTAAAATACTCAATTATTCCAAAAGAAGACAGAAATGAAGAACAAAGAGCATATGCAACAAATTTAAAACAAATAGCAAAATGGTAGATGTAAACCTAGCCATATCAAAAATAATATTATTGACTATTATTGTCTAAATATCCCAATTCCAAGACAGAGAGTATCCGATTTGATTTTTAAAAATGAAAGATGCAACTCTATACTGCTGTGATGGTTAATACTGAGTGTCAACTTGATTGGATTGAGGGATACAAAGTATTAATCTTGGGTGTGTCTGTGTGGATGTTGCAAAAAGAGACTGACATTTGAGTCAAAGGTCTGGGGAAGGCAAATCCACCCTTAATCTGGTGGGCAAAATCTAATCAGCTACTAGCGAATATAAAGTAGGCAGAAAAACATGAAAGGGAGAGAGACTGGCCTAGACTCCCAGCTTACATCTTTCTCTCATCCTGGTTGTTTCCTGCCCTTGAACATTGGATTCCAAGTTCTTCAGTTTTGGGACTTAGACTGGCTCTCCTTGCTCCTCAGCTTGAAGACAACCTATTGTGAGACCTTGTGATCAAGTAAGTTAATACTATAAACTCCCTTATATATGGGAGTTTATACTAATATATACACTAATAGTGCATACATATACACACATACTAATAGTGTATATATATATACTATATACACACACATACTATATATACATAGACACAGACACACACAGACACACACACACACACACACAATTAGTTCAGTCCCTCTAAGAGAACCCTAATACAACTGTCTGAAAGAATTACATGGAACTATAAAGACAAAAATTTGTTAAATATAAAGGAATATAAAGATATACCATACAAACACTAATCATAAGGTAGACGTCGCTATGTTATTAGCAGACTAATTAGAATTCAGGAAAAGAAATACTATAAAAGAAGAATATTTCTTAACAGAAATATCGATTCATCGAACGTAACAATTCTAAATGTGTATATAACTAATAACAGAGTTGAAAAGATAAGCAAACTTACAATTATATTTATATTATATACAAAGACTTTTTTTTTAAGGAATTGGATCATGTGGTTGGGGGTTAAGTCTAAAACCTGTAGAACAAGCTCCCAGGAAATTCAGCCAGGAGCCCTTATTGCAATGAAGCACAAGTGAACTTTTTAGGATGACAGAATAGTTTATGTTTTGATTAGAGTGAGATTACATGGGTGAAAAAAATTGTCAAAGAGCATCAAATTATTCACTTGAAATGATATATTTTATGTAAGTTATACTCTGATAAAGTTAGAGCATATTTTTTAGGATGTACTTATTATAACAAGTCAGAGTATAGAAATATATTAAAAATTTAATAATCTCACCCACCCAAAATTCACTTCCCCGGCATAAGCAAAAGTTAAAAGATTCATCTCTTGATTTCCTTGCTACCACTTAATATGGTTAGGCTTTGTGTCACCATCTAAATCTCCTCTTGAATTTTGACCCCCAGGTGTTGAGGTAGAGACCTAGTGGGAGGTGATTGGATTATGGGGGCAGTTTCCCCACGCTGTTCTCATGATACTGAGTTCTCATGAGATCTGGTGGTTTTATAAGCACCTGGCATTTCACCTGCTTGCACAGTCCCTCCTGCCACCTTATGAAGAAGGTGCCTGCTTCCCCTTCACCTTCCGTCATGATTGTAAGTTTCCTGAAACCTCCTCAGCCATGCAGAACTGTGAGTCAATTAAACCTCTTTCCTTTATAATTACCCAGTATCAGGTAGTATTCTTTACACAGTGTGAGAATGGACTAATATACCACTCTTTTCTTTCTTTACCAGCCTTTTCCATGTTCTTCAACAACAGTTCTGATTCTTCTGGTCCCTAAATAGCCAGGATTCAGTAGTCTTATCTTAAATTAGTTTCTTATATTGCCATATACATTTTTCTTGCTTGATCTTGGATTCATTTATTACCTCTTAGATTGTGATTTCCAAATCTAATATCACTGACACAGTCTCTTTCTGTGTGCCTAGCAGTATCTCTCCCTAAATGTGCCACAGAAACGTTTCCAGTGAACATACCATCTTCCCCCATAACTGCCCCTTGTCTGCATTCACTTCCTTTCTCATTGAATGGCACCATCATTCACTCAATCCCCTTGCCAAGAGCTGGGAAGTCAATTCGGAATATGATGAACAAAGAGCCATAATAAACTTTTGGATTCACAGTTCTAGTTTAAAGAGAAACAGTACAATCAGCTGAACAAGAGCAAACTGTGCCTTCACTGCACGCTTTACAGCCTCCTCCTAGTAACTGTGTCTTTGACCCAAAAGAAAATGATCTAGTTAATTTCACCTGTAGCAATCTATCATCTCACCCATGTAGTCTGTGGAGGAGAGGGTTTCAAAGAAAAGTTCCATGCCCTTGGATGTTCATCATGTTCATCCATTAGCTGACAGTTCAGCACAGGTTCTCTCCAGCCCCATCATTTCTTACTGGGCTATTGAAATAACTTCTTAATTGGATTCCTGGCTCTAATCTCCAAATATTCAATTCAGACCCCCTCCCCCACATTGCTGCAAAGTATTCTTTCTTGAAAAGGTAGCAATGACTTAAAATTGTATATGATGCCCTCCCACGACAGGATTTCCAATAGCCGCTCATGCCACGTCTTCTCCCTACATTGTTCTCAAAACTTAACATGCTCGCCTGCCTTCAAACTTTTGCTTCATTCACTTCTTTAGCCTACAATGCACTGCTTATTCCATTCCTACTCACCAAGGAAAATTTCCGGTTATTCTTCTAGTCTCAGACAAAGCATTCTCTTCAGTGAAAATTTTCTGACATCTTTTCCCACTCCAGTCTTAGGATAACATATTCTATGTCCTCTGTATCTTTGCCAGTATTGTCTTATGCTATATCACCTATAAAATCTGTTTATTTTTTGCTTTATTTGATTAAATGTCTATGCTTCATATAATTTTTATATTCAGTGCTCAGCACAGAATTTCTTAAACTTGGCATTACTGACATTTTGGACCAGATAATTCTTGTGAGGGGCTCTCCTGTGTGTTGTTGCATATAGCATCCTCGGCTTCTATTTCTAAGTATTACCTCCTTTACCTCAGCGTGACAATCAAAAATCGCCAATGACTCCTTGTGAGCAAGAATCACCCTGGTTGAAAACCACTGGCCTAGTGCACACATATCTGTGCACAAAAAAGTACTTGAAATTAATAAGAATATATATTGGTTTTTAGGGGTGACAAGCAATGGCAAGAAAGAGTAGAACTTACCATATCATCCCATCGTTACCCTCTAGCAGAGAGAGATTCAATGTGTAGGCAGTGGTCCCAGGTAGAAAGACTGCAATACTGGGGCCCACAGTAAAAGAAGAAAGGACTCCATGTGAAATTAAAGCAATGCAGAAATATGAATGTTTTCTCTCTACAACAGAAGTCCAAGTTAGTAAGTAGTGGAACTGAACTTTGAACCCTGATCTTTATGTTTAATAAAGATACTGGTCTTTTGCTTTAAGCAGAGGAGTATATGTATTCCCCAACATACACACAATCACAGCTGGACAATCTGAAGACATACACAAAATGGAGCAGGAATGTGCTCCAGCGATTTCACCTGACATGCAAATAGATTTCAGTGGTTCATAAAAGTGAAAAATGCTTTAGTATTTCCCCAAAATTGATTGCTGCCCTTTTGGAGACCTGAGAAGGCATGCTGAACACTCCGCTTTAATAGACTAAAATGAGGTGGAAACTCCTCCCTTCCGGGGTCTGGATTTTGTCACCAAGATTTGGAATACACATGCAAAAACAGCCACAGAAAGATTTGGATTTAAAAGAGCAGGGTTTTAAGAACAGGTCAAATATATATGTATATATTTGCACTGAAATACAGAACATGTAAGCATCATAATGGAAATGCAGAAATCATAAAGAGCAAAGCTAATGCCAACACAGCAGCAGTACAAAAGATCAGCAAAGAGGCATAACTGAGTGTTAAAAATAAAATAGGTTCTGAAGAGACACACCGAATATAGGAATTTTTTGTTTTGCTTTTTAACGCCAGTGTGACAAATGATGGTAATAGTAACTCTGGCAGGCTGTGCAAAAGCTGGGTATCTCAAAAAATGATTCTCTCTTCCCTAGCAAAAATAATATTAAAATGAAACTGGGATATTTATTTGCCTTTTTAACGCAGCAGGGATCACTTACAGCAAATAAGCCTAACAATGCTCCAATGCAAGAACCACTGATGCTGTTAACAACTGACCATTGGCATTATCCACACGATGCATTAAATGCCCAAGTCATGCCTAACAACAGTCTCTACCTCTGCCTTCTGCCTTCAAAGTACTGTTTATATTTTCCTATAAAATCTTAAAAGATGTTGTTAAACAGAAAGGGAGCTCCTCAACAATTCTTTCTCTCTGTTTCATCTCACCCTACGCTGACCCCCAATGGCAGAAACAGAGTAAGTAGACTCAGAATGCAGCATTAAGATTAGGCTCCAGGCATGGATTAACTTACCAAAGGAGACCATTATTTTTTTTTTTTTTTAGTACTTCCGTTGTGTCAAGAATTTGTATCAGGTTCTGTGGAAGAAAAAACATTAATAAAATAAATAGAGAATCCAAATTAAGCATTTTTTCCTTGAGAATTGTGAAAGAGGACCACAGGCCCATGTTTACAAAGGAGACTGCTTACATCAGAGAGCAGAGGCAAAGCAAGTCCCTGAATCTTCAAGGGGCTCAATCAATGAAGGCTTTCAAGAAGAATGTTTTACTGTGAAAGGACATGTGACAGACACCTAAAAGCAGAACAAACCCTTATCAATCTGAGAGAAAATTCGATTTAACAGCACTTGAAATCAGAGGGCTGAATTACAGGGCATTAATATCACTGTACCTGCAGCCTTGAGCAAGTGGCTCAATCTCTCTGAACCTCATTTTTCTTATTTATGAAATACTGCAACACTAATTCCTTCTTCATAGATTGGTTGTGAAGTTTAAGTAAGATAATGCACCTTGTATGTGCAAAAGCAATATTACTATTTTTGCAATGGCTTCCAGAACAATGAAGTTAAAATTATTGGGTTAAAGAAGATGCACCAAATTGATTGAAAGTGATTTTCTCTTAATAATAAGATTAGAACTAAACTGCTTTACTACTTTTCTACATTTTCTATAATGAACATTATTTATAACCACTAAAACATCAGCATTTGTAAAAGATTTCAAATTTAAATTTATTGAATGAAAATAAATGTAGATACATCTCATACAATCAAGTGGCTTTCAAATGTACAAATCCTTGATCGATATTGAATATTTAAATTGTTCTAGACATTGTCTTAGGCTGCATCCCGACATGAATAAGCATGTTCCTGGTCCTCAGGGGATTAGTCTTGTGACTAAATGTGCCCTCTCCTCTGTCTCTAGACAAAATAAATGCAAATAAACTGCTGCTACATAGATAGACCTTTATGAAAAAAGTACCAATGTCCAACAGTTAAAAGTTCAGGATTGGGAATTAAATTATGTGAGTTCAATTCTTACTTAATATCAGCAAATATTAATTGACTGCCTACTCTATGCTGGGCATTTTCTAGGCACAGGGAAAGCAGCAGTGTACAAACAAGTGTGTAGCCCTGGATATGGTTTTAATCTTTCTGTTCTTTTTTTCTTACCTTTCCAAGTAGCAGTTAAGATATAAAGTATCCAGTACAGACCACCCTCAACTAATGGTGGTTTGACTCAGGTTTTTTGGCTTTACATGGTGCAAAAGTGATATACATTTAGTAGTAATTGTACTTCAAATTTTGAATTCAGATCTTTTCCTGCCCTAATGACATGAGGTACAATACTCTCTCATGATGCTGACCAGCAGAATGAGCCACAGTTCCATCATCAACAACAGTAAACAACTGATATTCTACAGTATACTGTGACAGCAGTTTTTGGATATTGTCTTTTGTGTTTTCCCATCCCATGATGTCTACAAAATGCCCATCTGTGTACAGTATTCAATGCTTTATTAAAAGAGACTTTGTGTTAGGTGATTTGCCTAACCATAGGCTAATGTAAGTGTACTGAGCACATTTAAATTAGGCCAGGCTAAGCTATCATGTTTTGCAGGTTAGGTGTATTACATACATTTGTGACTTAAGGTATTTTTAACTTGCATTGTGTTTATCAAGACATAACCCCATCATAAGTCAAGGAGCATCTGTAGGAAGCAAGTACACAGCACCCTTCTGTACTGAGTCTTTCCCACCAGTATTCAAATATATTATTAAATTTCCTATTTTCACAATGATAACAATAAAATTTCCTTGATTCCACGTCCTTTTCATTTACCAACTCATTTTTCTCCTACTGTTTATTGGCTACTATTCTTTATTGATTAGAATTGTCCATAATTAGTGTCTTCAATTCCTCCCACACCCTTCTCTTTTGAACTTACTCCAAACAAGATTTGGTCTGGAAATGTGGATCAAAAATTGTCCATAGGGCCTCAGACAGCAAATACTATGCCTCTGTATAAATTAGAAAATTGTCCTCCTCTGGATGGATGAATTACAAATAGCTGTGCTCTCTGAATAGCTGTAGCAGAATGCAGGGAGCACATAAGTACAACTTACCCATTTAGCTGGTTATCTTCACACAAGGTATAACCTGCAAATCCACTGTGGTACTGCTTCTCAACATCATGAATGGCCTCCAGGTAGTTAAAGCTAATGGTCAACTTTCAGTCCCTATTTAATCTGCATATCAGCAACATGTGCTAAAGTTTATCACTGTATCATCTTTGAAGCACCTTCTTTACAACACAGTCCCTTTCTTTTCCTTTTTCTCCTGGCTGGTTCCTCTTTATCTCCTAGACCTCTTAATACTACTAAAATGGCTTCAAAACCTAGGTCTTGGGAAAAGTATAGTATATTTTCTATCTAAAATAATCCCCTTATAGAATGATCTAATATCATGACTTTTAAATCAATCATATGCTGACAGTGTCCAAATGCGTATCTCCAGTTAGGACCTCTCCTACAAATTCCAACTCCTGTATTCAACTGCTTCTTAATGGGTGTGTAATAGGCATCTCAAAGTTAACAAGCTCAAGACTGAATTTCTAATCCCTTCCCTACCCTCAACATGGTCTTTCCATTGTTCTGATTATTCAGGCCAATTCCTCCAAATTCCTTCTGTTTCTCATAATCCACATCCATAGATCAATATATTGATCTACACCAGCCCTACTTTCAAATATTGAAGAATTCAAAAGTTACTCACCAGCTCCAGTATTCATATTTGATCTAAACCACCACCATATCCAACTATTATTTCAATTGCTTTCTAACTATTGAATCGGCTTCTGTCCTGGATTCTGTTCTATTTTCCACACAAGTCAGAATGATCCTGCTAAAATTTAAGTCACATTATGTCACTTCAAAACCTTCCAGAGTTTCTATATAACCCTTAGAAAGCCAGTGATCATGATTTCACACAAGCCTCTTACTGTATTTGGCCTGTGTTTCTGAAGCTACTCCTATGAACTTTATAAAATTAATCAGGGAGAATAGGAAGGAAAAAAATGAAAACAAACCAAGTTTGCAGCACATTGAGCAGTAATCACAAGGTCAGCCTGGTCTCTGGCCTGCTTCCTCATAGTTGTCTGGTGCTATTGTCCTAGAGTCAGGTAGAGCTCAGATTACAGTTCCCCTTAACTACTCTATAGATAACAACTTAAACATTATGAAACATTAAGCTTCCCCTTTTAGATATTCCTTCAGCTCCCGAATACTGATGAAACTACTGACTCAGCAGGTCTGAAGGACCCCACTGATGCCAGCTGGTCTCAGAAACCCCACGAGAAACTAACTCACCAAAGAATGCAGTTCCCATATCCTGATGATTTCACTCCCCTTACCCCAACCAATCAACAACCATAATTTTCCAGACCCTCACCCTCCATGACCCTCTTAAAAATCCCAGCCCAGAATTCCCCAAGGATTTCAGAGTCTCCTTCCATCCGCTTGCTTGGCAGCCTGTCATCTTTAAACGTTCTCTGTTGCAAACACTGCTGTCTCAGTGTAATGTGCTGTTGCTGTGCAGCAGGTATACGAATCTGTTGGTCCTGTAACTTTGCCTTTGACCTCACTCTCCACACCCTACACCCAACACACGCATAGTGTTCATTCTGCTCCTGCCACATTTGCTGATTTATTGTTCCTTGAGAACATCAAGCACACGCAACACCTCAGGGACTTTCTACTTGCTGTTCCTGCCTCCTGAAATGTTTCTTCACCACAAGAAAGCCCTCTTGTTTACTCCTTTACTTTTTCAGATGTCGCTTCTCAGTGATGGCTTCCATGACTACCATATTTAAAACTGTAACCTTCCATTTTCCTTCCCAGTCTTCTCAATAATATAAAATATACTGTACTTATAACTATAGCATGACACTTAATAGGTGCCCAGTACATATTTGTTGGAGATATATGTATCTTCATATATATACATAATAAACATATTTATATATTGATTATATTGATTGTATATATAAAAATTTATATGCATACATAGGAATACTTCAATGAACACATAGGAATGATCAATAGTGGCATAGTCTTTTGCTTCAGCACTATCTGAAAACAGAAGACTCAGAAAAGGGAGAAGTTGAGTCCAATAATACTGGAGGAGACTGTCCATTTTCTATAGTAAGTCAAATGCCTTCAGTGGAGGAACACAAGAGCTGGGAAAATAAATGTGGTAGTAAGTCCCATTTGTGAAACTTACCAAATTCATATTTTCATATTTTTTTCAAACAAACAAGCCAATCTGAGATTATTGTAAAAAGTCCTAAAGAATGAATGAAGTGAATTATATAAGTCAGAGAGATTTAACAAGATTAAGTTTAGAAGCACAATAATGAGATATGCATATGTAGACATGCTGAGAAACATTGTTGTTACCAGTATGTGTTCTCCTTTCCTTTCACCTCAACACCTTGCAGTTATATATGGTCATTTGATTAGTTCTGGCCAATGAAATGTAAGCTGAGGCAGTGAAAATCCCTGAGTGATTCACTCTGCTAAAGTAGTCATACGGGAAGCCTCATTTTGAGAAAACAAAGCCACACAATTACAGCAGCCAAGATTGCTGAGTCACTATACAGAGGGCACAAGCCCTAGGAGTATCTTAGACCTGATACAGATTTTCTATAACTGAGAAACAGACTAGATTTTCAAAGTAACTGACATGTGGAGGCTATTTGCAATGGAACTTAGACTAGTCTTTTCTAGCTAATACAGTCATACAGATAAATATTTATGTAAACTAGTAGGTGAAATGAATAATATAGATTGAGATAGAAAGGAAAGACTGTGTATCATAAATATTGAGGGAGCATTATGAGTTATTTGAAGAAAAATATTAAAGATGTAAAATGGTCCACCATGATAAAATGTACATGAGAGGAAATAGATTGATGTATACAAAGAGAATGGTGTCATGAGTCGCAACAAAAAGAGGGCTTCATTGGTGTAATATACCAAAGGGACATTTTAATGTGCACACTAATCTTGAGTGTTTTTTCGTATGTGTGTGGTGTGGTGTGGTGTGTTCATCAATGACTTATTGTTCCTTCCTCAGATGTGTGTTATTGTGGAGATTTCTGTGGCAACCCTACCTTAACCCTAGGTTTCTCTGGCCCACTGCATAAATCTCTATGCCCCTCATTCTGAAGAAACACCAGAACTTCTGGATGTCCACCCTCCTGAACATAAGCTGTAGGAAAGAATGAGTGCTATCCCAGGCGATCTCTCTCCCTGGTGACAACACTCCTGCATTTCTACCGCACTTCGGCTGCCACAGTATGTTTTCACGTTCTATACCTAACAGGAAGCCTCCTCCAGAATTTCAAGTGGTAGGCAAGTCCTAAGTGACCTCTGCTTTTCTAGATCATCAACCACCTATTATGTTTCTAAACAATTTTTAGTGTTTTATTCTGTAGTGGGTACCTAGTTTAATTTCTTTTCATCACAATAAAGATGTTATTCTGTTATTTTTTGGCTTTCATACTGTACGGGGGAAACATGTAAGTTTTATTACTGCTCTGTGAAGATAATGTGACCTTTTTCTCTGTTTATAAGAATTTCTATTTATTTCTGGTTTGCAGCAGTTTGATTATGAAGTTTTCAGCAGTTTTCTTTCCATGTATCCTGCTGGCATGTTTACTGTGATTCTTGAATCTGTGGGTTGATGTCTTGTATCTATTTTGGAAAGTTCTTAACTATTATCTTTTCACATATTGCCTCTCTGCCATTGTCTTTCTTATCTCTTACCATACTCTAGCACATATGTGTGAAAACATTGTCTATCTGTCTGTATCCTTTATGACTCTTATGCTTTGTATTTTGTTAATTTTAGTTGTTTTGTCCGTGTGCTTCAGTTTGGACACTGTATTGACCAGTTTTTAAGTTCCATACTCATATCCTTTGCCTTACCCAAGCTGATGCTAAAATTTAAAGTATTAAATATTTTATTTATAGAAGATTGTTTTATAGCTTTAGATTATTTAATAAAACCTTCTCTTTATCTTTTTGTCAGTTTTGTCTCCCATTTCTTTAACCTATTTATAGCAGTCATTTATAGTCTTCGTCAGCTGAATATTTACATGTGTGTATATCTACTTCTATTTAGGACATTTTTCCTTAATATTGGGCACATTTTGTGCTTCTTTGCATATCTTTTAATTTTTTACTCTATACTAGATATCATATATAAATAAAAAAATCAAACAGGGACATAATTTTCTCCAAAAAGGGGTTTACTTTTGCTTGCATTGGGCAGATGAGTTGAGAGGCTGATCACAACATTCTATCAGGTATTGGGTTTAGTCAAAGCTGTTTTATTTATTTATTTATTTATTTATTTTCTTTTAGTTAAAATTTTCCATGTCTAGTTTCAAGTGTCACAGAAGGAGATTTGTCATCTGTTTGTGGCAGGCTTCTCCCTCTACTGGGAATTTTCCTCCTAAGCGTCATGAAGCTGTGGGAAATTTTATTCTAATCTCTCTCTCTAGTCTTTTCCCACAAGACCCTCATAATACCCTATCACTCAGCAAATATCCTGTAGAGAAAACATGTTATGAGTTTGGTGTCCCCCTACTTTTCAGTCTCTCATACTGTGTCCAGAATTTATTCCTTCCTGTGGGTTCTTGGTCTCCCTGACTTTAAGAATGAAGCCACGGAAACTTGCAGTGAGTGTTACAGTTCTTAAAGATGGTGTGTCCAGAGTTTGTTCCTTCGCATGTTCAGATGTGTCTGGAGTTTCTTCCTTCCAGTGGTTTTGTGGTCTTGCTGACTTCAGGAGTGAAGCCGTAGACCTTTGCAGTGAGTGTTACAACTCTTAAGGGTGGTGCCTCCAGAGTTATTTTTTCCTCCCAGTGGGTTCGTGGTCTCGCTGACTTCAACAGTGAAGCTGCAGACCTCTGCAGTGAGTGTTACAGCTCATAAAGGTAGTGCAGACCCAAAGAGTGAGCAGCAGCGAGATTTGTTGTGAAGAGCAAAAGAACAAAGCTTCCACAGTGTGGAAGGGGATGGGAGTGTGTTGCCTCTGCTCCCTCACATGGCCAGCTTTTATTCCCTTATTTGGCCCCGCCCACATCCTGCTGACTAGTCCATATTACAGAGCACTGATTGGTCCATTTTACAGAGTGCTGATTGGTGCATTTACAATCCTTTAGCTAGACACAGAGTGCTGATTGGTGCGTTTTTATAGAGTGCTGATTAGTGCGTTTAAGATCCTTTAGCTAGACACAGAGTGCTGATGGGTGCATTTACAATCCTCTAGCTAGACAGAAAAGTTCTCCAAGTCCCTACCTGACCCAGAAGCCCAGCCAGCTTCTCCTGTCAATACCAGTTAATGTGGCCATCAGAAACTGCTGGTTTCTATCTCCTCTAGTTGAATCCTATCCCTATGGCAAGCACATCCACAGTCCATATCCAAGCATGACAAATAATATATCTTGACCCAAGCTCACAAAAGAAAGCTTTTCTATCTCTGTATTTTTAGCCCTTTTATCTTTTCTTCTTAAACTCTCCTATGTCTACAAAAATATAAATTTTATGAATATTCTGTTTTTTCTCTTTTCAGTTATAACAGGAGCCGTAGCCTGCCATTATCTATTATATTGTAACTAGCCACCAATAGGTTCTGTATTTAGGCTTTTAATTGGTTAAACCTAAATGTAAGACTTTATATTCATCATTTTTAAGCTTTAAGTCCACTTGCCAGATTTTAATATTAATTATGTTATGAAAAACATAAATTATTGCCAGTTCCGTCCCACCTAATACTTTAATTAGCACATTATCTATGTCTTCAATCAATAAATTTACTAACACTAAGTTATTCTGACTAGTACTAACTAAAAATATTTCTAGTAAATTAGAAACCATGCTTGAATAAACTCCATCAATGAGCATTTGTAAACAAATATTCAACCAGATGTTAGATCATTCTCCATTGTTTTGTTTGTCATTACTTTACCTACAAAAGAGATTGGCAATGTGAGTTAATGGAAGTAAGATCCTCTATGATGGAATTGAAGTAGGTTTACTAAATTTCCCTAAAACATCTAAAGCAGTAACAGTTGTTTTGAAGTTGATAATTTATAAGGTAAAATTACAACTCTTAATAGTTGTAACAGTGGCTTAGAAGTGATAACATATTATTCAGAAAATGTAAAATCATTGATAACTGAGTAAAGTATCCATCTTAAATTTCAAAGTATAAGTCACCAAAGAAAATACAGGTTTCAGATCTGAGCCATAAAAGAAATTCTAAAAAAGAAATCAACACACAAAAGAAAAATTGTCTGGAAGTGGCATTTGTCAGTAAATAGTAAGAAAAGAGGCAGTTTATTCTACAAAAATATGTCTCATTTACTTCTAGTAATTCATATACCAATGTTTTTTAACCTAAAGATCTTTTCCCACTAGTGAATACTGAAATCATTTATTAAATCACAGCCAGATTTTATAAAAAGAAAAAAAAACTAATTAAGTAAATATATCGATAATTTCTTATATAAATGATATTATTTTGATAAACTTGTTTTTGTTATATAGATATATATAGATATACACATCACACATACACACACATACACAATGCCCAGAGAGGTATGATGGAGGAACAGAAAATATATTCTTGCTATGGGTTACAGTCAAAAAATTGAAATCATATCTCAAAATTTATGAGTAATACATAGCAATTTACTCACAGTCAGGCATAATACAGTTTCTGACATTGGATCCACTCTCAAAAGCAGATCAGGTGCTCGTAGGTGTTGGTAGCACCTATACTGCCAAGTTTGGCATTTCCTAATACACTTTTTTGGCTACTGTGCATATACATTCATTCATGACCACTGAACATATGGAAGCACTGCCATACCTGTCCACTTTCTGGGCTCTGTAAGAATCTTAACCATTTCCAGTTGGGTGCAGTAGCTCACACTTGTAATCCCAGCACTTTGAGAGGCCAGAGCGGGCAGATCATTTGAGACCAGGAGTTCGAGAACAGCATAGGCAACATGGCAAAGCCCCATCTCTACTAAAAATATAAAAATTAGCTGGGCATGGTGGTACTCATTGTAATCCCAGCTACTCTGGAGGTTGGAGCATGAGTATCACTTAAACCCAGGAAGCAGAATTTGCAGTGAACGGATATTGTGCCACTGCACTCCAGCCTGGGCAACAGGGTGAGACTCTGTCTCAAAAAATAAAATAAATAAAATGAATCTTAACTGTTTCCCACATTATCTCATTTAGTCATGACCCCCATTAGTATACTATCTTAGCTTTCAGATGCTGATTTTATAGCTAAATTCCATTTTTTATCTGATTCTCTTGAATCTGACAACCTGGATTTTTATGGCTTGTTCATACTTGGATTTATTTTTTTGGACCCAACTTGGATTTATTGATTGAGTCTTCATAAATTCCCCATCTTAGATACAAGTCTGTTAAGAACCTATTATTCATCAATCTCTTTTCATTGACCCATATAGGCTATGTTGGAAAAATCTTACTCTTACCTACTATTGACAATTGCTGCTTTGCAGAGATGCCTCCTCATATTGAGATATTAGGTATGATTTTCCAAGACTATGACCAACAATTTTCTAGGATTGTGACAACTTCCAGAGCATTTTTCTTTTGTGTGCTGATTCTTTCTATTAGAATTTCTTCATTCATCATTTGGGTAAATGGAATGGAAGTCTAAAATAAAATGGCAGCAGCACAAGTTTCCTGACAAGCAGATATAGCTTAGAAACCTATTTCCCAGCAGCTGGGGAAGAGACTGGCAAACACAAAGCAAGCCAGGTCAGCTGTGTGTATATGAATATGTGTATGAATAGTGAGAGAAGGGAAAATAGAATGGCTCCCGGAACCTAATCAGAATGGGGACCAAAGCAGACTCTTAGTATTGTGAGTTGGCTTACACAGTCATATGACAGTGGAGGTGGTGGAACTTGGGTTTAGAAGCCCTGATATGAGGTCTTCTTACATGCATGGATTCCTAAAGGAAAACTGTATGACTCCAAAGAAAAGTCTGAAAATTGTAGAAAGTCCATTGAACAAGAGTCTAAAGGGATCAGTTGGGCTGGAATTACAGAACAGACAAACTGGAAGCATGATTTCATACCAAAGTTTAACAAACACTAGGTTAGAATTCCCTTACTATTGCCTGCCTTTGCCTAAAGGCCAGACTATACAAAGAACAGAACCTATATCATTAGGATTGAGCCGGTAGAGATGGTGGTAAATAAATAGGATGGACCAGGGAAATAAATCAGGGCCTAAAGGCACAGAGACATAACACTTTTCTGAAATAAGTTGCCAAGAAGTTGGGTAAGTGGAAGATAGTAGTTTGAGTGTTGCCTCAAAGTTGGGAGGTGAGGGAAGAGAAAAAAAAAAAAAAAAAACTGTAAGAGCAACTATGCTCAATGGTTTCTCCAGGACCAATAAGTGCTCATGGACACAGATAGCTGGATCCAATATCACCTGTTTTACTGTCTTGAGCAGACTACTTAGCTGCTGTGGTCATACAATGAATGTAAAGGGAGAATGAAAACTGAACAAATTAATGAGTCAAATACCAATAAAGATTAAAGTGAGAGTCAGTCTTTGCAAACTGGAGGTTGAAAACTTAGGAGAACAGATGTTAACATCTTACAGAACAGTAATTTCCAGTCTTGAAATTGTGGATTATCAGGGAGACCCCAAACTATCATTAGGAATTCTCAGATCCATATGCATTCTAGGCACTTTCAAATGATAAGATAATATGCTTTCATTTATCACTATAGTTTCCAAATACCTGTAGGTTCCACAAGAATATTAAAATATGAATTAATTTAAAATTAATTTAAAATATGAATTAAATTAAATTTATGATTTATTGAATTATGAAAGTTTATTTTAATTATGTATTGTATCAGTAATTATGAATACAAAAATACAACTACTATCTGACATTGTTCTGAAAAATTGTTTGATGTTAGAAAATATTCCTCATAGTCACATAGGTTGAGAACTACTTGTTTAGGAGAAAAGACAGAGACAATATCACCCAAAAGAGAAAACAAGTAGAATTAGGGGAAGGCAGTGTGGTGAAGTAAAGAGAACTGAGAGTCTGTCATCAGTTCAGATATCCAGCTATGAGATCTTGGGCAAATTATTTACCTTTCTATGGAGGTTTTATCAGACTTAAAATGGTCTTTACATTCTTGGATCAGCAGCAATCAGGTCATATCCTTCTCATGGTGGTTCACCAAAGGGCAAAGATTTTGGCTTGAAACTGGTACACTGTCACTTCTGCCAACTTCTATTGGCCAAAAAAGTCACATGCTCAGGCCCAACATCTTTGTATACATTGTCATTAATCTGCAACAATTCTCTAAATTTGAATAACACTATCCATCTATCAATACAATAAGAAGACCTAATTATCGTAAATATATATACACCTAATACAGGAGCACCCAAATTCATAAGGCAAGTTCTTAGATACCTACAAAGAGACTTAGACTCCCACACAATAATAATGGGAAACGTTTACACCCCACTGTCAATGTTAGACAGATCAACGAGACAGAAAATTAACAAGGATATTCAGGACTTGAGCACAGCTCTGGACCAAGTGGACCTATTAGACATCTACAGAACTCTCCATCCCAAATCAACAGAATATACATTCTTCTCAGCACCACATTGCACTTACTCTAAAATTGACCACATAATTGGAAGGAAAACACTCCTCAGCAAATGCAAAAGAATGGAAATCATAATAAACACTCTCTCAGACCACAATGCAATCAAATTAGAAATCAGGATTAAGAAACTCATTTAAAACCGCACAACCAATGTAACTGAACAGGCCATTCCTGAATAACTACCGGGTAAATAACAAAATTAAGGCAGAAATAAATAAGTTCTTTGAAACCAATGAAAACAAAGACAAAATGTACCAGAATCTCTGGCATACAGCTAAAGCAGTGTTTACAGGGAAATTTATAGCACTAAATGCCCACAGGATAAAGCAGGAAAGTTCTAAAATTGACAACCTAACATCACCACTAAAAGAACTAGAGAAGCAAGAGTAAACAAATTCAAAAGGTAGCAGACAACAAGAAATAATTAAGATCAGAGCAGATCTGAAGGAGATAGAGACATGAAAAATCCTTCAAAAAATCAATGAACCCATGAGTTGTTTTTTTGGAAAGACTAACAAAATAGATAGACCTCTAGCCATACTAATAAAGAAAAAAAAGGGAAGAATCAAATAGACACGATAAAAAATGATAGAGGGGATATCACCGCTGATCCCACAGAAATACGAATTACCATCAGAGGATACTGTAAATACCTCTACACAAATAAACTAGAAAATCTAGAAGAAAAAAATTCCTGGACACATACAGTCTCCCATTACTAAACCAGGAAGAAGTCGAATATCTGAACAGACCAATAACAGGTTCTGAAATTGAGGCAGTAATTAATAGCCTACCAATTTAAAAAAGCTCAGGACCAGATGTATTCACAGCCCAATTCTACCAGCAGTACAAAGAAGACCTGGTACCATACCTTCTGAAACTATTCCAAACAATAGAAAAAGAGGGACTCCTGCCTACCTCTATTTTATGAGGCCAGCGTCATCCTGATAGCAAAACTGGCAGAGACACAACAAAAAAAGAAAATTTCAGACTGATATCCCTGATGAACACCGATGCAAAATCCTCAATAAAATACTGGCAAACAGAATCCAGCAGCACATCAAAAAGCTTATCCACCACGATCAAGTTGGCTTCATCCCTGGGATGCAAGCCTGGTTCAACATACACAAATCTGTAAACATAATCCATCACATAAACACAACCAATGACAAAAACCACATGATTTTCTCAGTAGATGCAGAGAAGACCTTTGACAAAATCCAACACCCCTTCATGCTAAAAACTCTCAATAAACTAGGTATTGATGGAATGTATCTCAAAATAATAAGTGCTATTTATGACAAACCCACAGCCAATATCATACTGAATGGGCAAAAGCTGGAAGCTTTCCCTTTAAAAACCGGCACAAGACAAGGATGCCCTCTCTCACCACTCCTATACAACATAGTATTTGAAGCTCTGGCCAGTGCATTCAGGCAAGAGAAAGAAATAAAGAGTATTTAAATAGGAAGCGAGGAAGTCAAATTATCTCTGTTTGCAGATGACATGATTGTATATTTAAAAAACTCCATTGTCTCAGCCCCAAAAGTACTTAAACTGATAAGCAACTTCAGCAAAGTTTCAGGATATAAAATCAATGTGCAAAAATCACAAGCATTTCTATACATCAATAATAGAGAGCCAAATCATGAGTGAACACCCATTCACAATTGCTACATAGAGAATAAAATACCTAGGAACACAACTTACAAGCGATATGAAGGACCTCTTCAAGGAGAACTACAAACCACTGCTCCAGGATGTAAAAGGAGACACAAACAAATGGAAAAACATTCCATGCTCATGGATAGGAAGAATCAATATCATGAAAATGGCCATACTGCCCAAAGTAATTTATAGATTTAATGCTATTCCCATCAAGCTACCATTGACTTTCTTCACAGAATTGGTAAAAACAACTTATATCTCATATAGAACCAAAAAAGAGCCCATATAGCCAAGACAATCCTAACAAAAGAACAAAGCTGGAGGTATCACACTACCTGACTTCAAACTATACTACAAGGCTACAGTAACCAAAACAGCATGGTACTGGTATTAAAATAGATACAAAGACCAATGCAACAGACCAGAGGCCTCAGAAATGACACCAAACATCTACAACCATCTGATCTTTGACAAACCTGACAAAAACAAGCTGTAGGGAAAGGATTCCCTATTTAATAAATGGTGTTGGGAAAACTGGCTAGGCCAATGCAGAAAACTGAAACTGGACCCCTTCCTTACACCATATACAAAAATTAACTCAAGATGGATTAAAGATTGAAATGTAAGACTTAAAGCACAAAAACCCTAGAACAAAACCTAGGCAATACCATTCAGAACATATGCATGGGCAAAGACTTCATAAATAAAAGACCAAAAGTAAAGGCAACAAAAACCAAAATTGACAAATGGGATCGAATTAAACTAAAGAGCTTCCGCACAGCAAAAGATACTATCATCAGAGTATACAGGCATCCTACAGAATAAGAGAAAATTTTTGCAATCTATCCATCTGACAAAGGGCTAATATCCTGAGTCTTCGAGGAACTGAAACAAATTTACAAGAAAAAAACAAACAACCCTTTCAAAAGTAGGTGAAGGATGTGAACAGACAGTTCTCAAAAGAAGATATTTATGCAGCCAAAATAAAAATACAAAAAAAGTTCATCATCACTGGTCATTAGAGAAATGCAAATCAAAACCACAATGAGGTACCATCTCATGCCAGTTAAAATGGCAATTATTAAAAAGTCAGGAAAGAACAGATGCTGGAGAGGATGTGGAGAAATAGGAATTCTTTTACACTGTTGGTGGGAGTGTAAATTAGTTCAACCTTTGTGGAAAACAGTGTGGCAATTCCTCAAGGATCTACAATTAGAAATACCATTTGACCCAGCAATCCCATTGCTGGGTATATACCCAAAGGATTATAAATCATTCTACTATAAAGACACATGCACATGTATGTTTATTGCAGCACTATTCCCAATAGCAAAGACTTGGAACCAACCCAAATGCCATCCATGATAGACTGGATAAAGAAAAAGTGGCATATATACACCAAGGAATACTATGCAGCCATAAAAAGGAATGAGTTCATGTCTTTGCAGGGACATAGATGAAGATGGAAACCATCATTCTCAGCAAACTAACATAGGAACAGAAAACCAAACACCACATGTTCTCACTCATCAGTGGTAGTTGAACAATGATAACCCATGGACACAGGGAGGAGAACATCACATACCAGGGCCTGTCCGGGGGTGGGGGGCAAGGGGAGAAGTAGCATTAGGAGAAATACCTAATGTAGATTATGGGTTGATGGGTGCAGCAAACCACTATGGCACGTGTATACCTATGTAACAAACCTGCACGTTCTACACATGTATCCCAGAATTTAAGGTATATAAAAAATAAAAAAGATCCATCTATAGTGATACTTCAAAGGAAAAATGTAAAGGTAAATATAATAAAAATAGATTGATTTGTATTGTTGTAATGAGAGAGTACTGATTGATGTAACAAAGAGAAATGTTGATTTCTGCTTATTCTACTTAGTGTATATTTGCAGAGAATATATACACCTTTTCTCTGACAGGCTAAGTAGAGTGGATAGAGAAAACTGGAAGTAGACTGAATAATAACAGAGAATTTGGCAAGAAAGGGGGCATGGAAAAACTCTACATAGCTTATGAAGAATATTTAAAAATAAACAAATAAAAAAGGATGACATTGTTTTATATGAAGACTCAATATCATAAAAGTATCATTTTACTCAGTTTAGTCAGTATACTTATTGTGATCCTAATAAAAATAAAGATTGTTTTGTTTTGTTGGGTCAGGCAATCTAATTCTAAAGTTCATAAGGAAATTTATCTAAAAAATTTAAAAAAGGATGTTGGAAGTATATTCCTGACACATATTAAAACAAGCTGTTAACAAAACAAAACAAAAAAAAAAAAAAAAAAAAAAAGTTTAGAGAGGGCCAGGAAAGTATGCAACTCATAGAAACTTCATAAATTATATAAAAGAAACTATTCATGAATGGTATTGGACAATAGGGTAGTGGTTTGGAAAATTGGAAATACAATAAAGTTTGATCCCAAATGAACCAATTACATTTAAATAAATAAAACTTATTTGATACTTTTGATACAGTTTATTAAGTTAAGGAAATCCTTCTCTGCCTGGTGTTCTGGAGTGTTTTTTAATTTTGTTTTAAATGGATGTTGAGTAATTTTCTGCATTTTTTGTTTTGTATTGGTTTTGTTTTTTGGCTTGAGATCAAGCAAAGTGACTTTCCGCCTTAATTAATTTAGTATGTAGTTAATATACTAATTTGGTGAATATTTCTAAATTTTCCTTTCCAAACAATTTTTTAAATTTCTGAGATAAAAAAACATGGTCATGATTTACTAGCACTTTAATATACTTGGTTGGTTGGTTTGCAAATATTTTCTTTGGAACTATTATATATATGATTATGAGTGACATTGGTCTATGATTTTTTTCATATGACATTTGGTTAATGATCAAATAATACGTGCCTAATAAAATAAGCAGCAACATATTTCCTCTTTTTCTATTCTTCAGAGGAGTTTGTATAAAATTGAAGTGGTCTGTCCACTATTTGATAAAAGGCATCTATCTGTATAACTACCTAAATTTCCATTTGTTCTTTATGAAAGATTTTAACTTCTGCTGTGATTTCTTTAATAGCATTAGAGACTATTCCGGCTTTCTACTTTATTTTGAGTACATTTTGGAAAATTATATTTTTCTATGGAATTATCAATTTCATCAAGTTCTTTACTCTTCCATAACTGCTATGTAACAAACCGCCCCAAAACCTAGTGGATTAAAATCACATAATAATTTATTGTGCTCACTAATCTGCAATTTGGGTAGGGTTTAGTTGAAAGGCTTTCTTCTGCTCTATACAGCATTAGCAGGGGAGGCTACTGAGGCCGAGCGGCTCACTTCCAAGATGGCTCACTCACATGGCTGGTAAACTCTCTGCTGGGACCTGAGCCTTACTGTTGGACTGAGGCTTCAGTTATTTTCCATGTGGGCATCTCCATGGAACTGCTTGGATTCAATAAAGCAAGGTGGATAGGTTCCAAGCGTAAGTGTTCCAGTGGACAGGAAATGGAAGCTGCCAGTCTCCTAAAGTCTGAGTCCAGCAAGAAGCATCCCATTATCTCTCCATATTCTATTGATAAAATCATCACAGATCCTTACTAGGATTAAAAGTAATAGAGATAGATATTTTGATACAAATGTCAAGGAAGCTTTAGTCTATCACATCAACTTATTTGTATAAAATTATTTATATAGTGATATTACCATTTAAATATGTATACAATAACACTTCAGATTCATCTTACATATTTTGATATATATTCTATTCACAATGATTACTGCATTCTAATTTCCATTATGTTTTTCTTGGAGCCATTGTTTATGTAGAAAGATAGGGGTTGTTTTGTTTGTTTGGCTGGTTTTTTTTTTTTTTGAGACAGACTCTCACTCCATTGCCCAGGCTGTAGTACAGTGGTGCAGTCTCGGCTTACTGTAGCCTCCACCTCCTGGGTAGAACTGATTCTTCTGCCTCAGCCACCCGGGTAGCTGGGATTACAGGCGCATGCCACCACACCCAGCTAATTTTTGTAATTTTAGTAGAGATGGTGTTTCATCATGTCGGTCAGGCTGGTCTGGAATTCCTGACCTCAAGTGACCCACCCGCCTTGGCCTCCCAAAGTGCTAGGATTACAGGCATGCGCCATTGCACCTGGCCTTGGAAAGATGTTTTAAATATGTAGTTATATTATTTGTCAAATATTTTATTATGAATTTCTAACATAATTGTATTGTGGTCAGAGAACTTCTGTATGATATATTTTTTATACTTTTGAAACTTGATTCCTGAACTAATATATGTTCAGTTTTCATAAATGATTCAGGTGTGCTCAGAAAAAAATGTACATTATCAAATCATTAGTTGCAGTTATATGTATATACATGCAGATTATAAAATGTGGACTTTAGTGAAGACAAATTACTAAGGCAGACACTCTTGTTGATTCCATTAGAAAAAAATTATTTCTCCTTTTAGTAGTTTTTAGGTATTTAGAGCAAGAGGAAATGTAATATAGGGAATTAGACACCTCCAAAACAATTACAAAGCCTGACAGATTAAAGGTCAAATAAAATTATTGCTAATGTTTAGGAAATTAAAATATTGTAGAAATGACGGAAAATATCATGATTATTTTAGCTTCCTGTGCAACCCTGGGGTGGGTGATGCACAGAAGGCCCAGATGCCTCTCTTGTCTGCCAAAGCCCACTCACCATTACTATCTCCAGAGCAGTAAACTCCTGTGCTACCCCTCTTTTCAAAATGTCAGAGGGCTACTTCTCATGGCAGAATTGAATCCGGAAATCTTAGAGCAAGGGATTTGAGGAAATATGCTTGCCACACTAACTTTCTCTGAAAACCAAAAGAAGCACATAGAGAAGTGGGGATAAATGCCACTTAGAAAAACAAGAAAGGAAAACAACGAAACCCGAGCACATACAGCACAGTAGATCAATTACAAGAGAGGTAGTCCTTCCAACAATAGTATGTATGGCTTAGAGAGCTGCATTGTCACTTCCACTTTAGCCTTGTCATTAAGGTTGCATGAGGCACAATTCCCCTGTTCAACCCTCTTGATTTTATAGTTAAAATAATCTACACTCTTACTGATTTGGGGCTGCTCCATTCATAAATAAATGAGAGAATTATAATCTTTCAATGTAATATGGATTTATTGTTTTTTATAATTTAATCAAATTTATATATTTTAAAGACACCAGTTACCTACAATTTTAGACTTGTTGAATTGTCCTGGTGAATGAATAGCCTATCAATATGTAATGATTCTATTTATTTCCAATAATACATTTTTTTATCCTAAAGTCTATTTTATCTGAGATTAAAATGGACATAAAAGCTTTTTGTGAATAGTATTTGTCTGGCATCTCTTTCTGTCTTGTAAATTTGCAATCTTTATTCATTCTTAAAGGCATAAACCTAGATTTTGTAAGACTTTTACTCAGTCTGAAAATTTTGTCTTTTACCTAAAAAATTTGTACATTTACCATGATGACCTATTTGCTTGGATTAACTCCTATCAAATTATCTGTTTCACTTTTTAAATACTTCCTTTTTTTCTTATTTCCTACATTCTTTAAGAAAGATTGAGTTTCCTTTTTGTTCTTGTCTTCTTAAAATATCTATATTAGTTTGGAAGTTAAACATGCTGCTTCTATTCTTTATGTATTTACCATGACATGTTAACATACCAATTTAATGATCTCTAGTCTTAAGCAGTAAATTATCCCCTCCCAGACAGCTTCCAAGATGGCCGAATAGGAACAGCTCCAGTCTGCAGCTCCCAGTGAGATTGGTGCAGAAGACGGGTGATTTCTGCATTTCCAACTGAGGTACCTGGTTCATCTCACTGAGACTGGCTGGACAGTGGGTGCAGTCCACAGAGGGTGAACCAAAGCAGGGCGTGGCATCATCTCACCTGGGAAGTGCAAGGGGTCAGGGGATTTCCCTTTCCCAGCTGAAGGAAGCCTTGAGAGACTCTACTGGGAGGAAAGGTACACTCCTGCCCAAGTACTGCACTTTTCCCATGGTCATCACAACCAGCAGACCAGGAGATTCCCTCCAGTGCCTGGCTCAGTGGGTCCCACGCCCATGGAGCCCAGCAAGCTAAGATCCATTGTCTTGAAATTCTCACTGCAAGTGCAGCAGTCTAAGATCATCGTGGGATGCTGAGACTTGGTGGAGGGGAGGGGTGTCTGCCATTGCTGAGGCTTGAGTAGGCAGTTTTATGCTCACAGTGTAAACAAAACTGCTGGGAAGCTTGAACTGGGCAGAGCCCACTGCAGCTCAGCAAGGCTGACTGCCTCTTCAGATTCCACCTCTGTGGGTATATCTGAACAAAACTCAGCAGTCCCAGTCAGGGACTCAAAAATAAACCCCTCATCTCCCTTGGATGGAGCACCTGGGGGAAGAGACAGCTGTGGGCACAGCTTCTGCAGAATTAAACGTCCCTGCCTGACAGCTCTGAAGAGAGCAGTGGTTCTCCCAGCACGGCGTTTCACCTCTGATAATGGACACACTGCCTCCTCAAGTGGGTCCCTGACCCCCAGGTAGCCTGACTAGGAAACACTTCCCAGTAGGGGCTGAAAGACACCTCACACAGGAGAGCTCTGGCTGGCATCCGGCAGGTGCCCGTCTGGGACGAAGCTTACAGAGGAAGGATCAGGCAGCAATATTTGCTGTTCTGCAGCCTCCACCAGTGATACACAGGCAAACAGGCTCTGGAGTGGATCTCTAGCAAACTCCCAACAGACCTGCAGCTGAGGGGACTCACTGTTGGAAGGAAAACTAACAAACAGAAAGGAATTGCACCAACATCAACAAAAAGGACATCCACACCAAAACCCTATCCATAGGTCACCAACATCAAAGACCAAAGGTAGATAAAACCATAAAGATGGGGAAAAAGCAGAACAGAAAATCTGAAAATTCCAAAAACCAGAATGCCTCTACTCTTCCAAAGGATCACAGTTCCTCACCAGCAAGAGAACAAAACTGGATGGAGAATGAGTTTGACGAGTTGACAGAAGTAGGCTTCAGAAGGTCAGTAATAACAAACATCTCTGAGCTAAAGGAGCACTTTTTAATCCATCGCAAGGAAGCTAAAAACCTTGAAAAAAGGTAAGAAGAATGGCTAACTTGAATAAACAGTGTAAAGAAGAACATAAATGACCTGATAGAGCTGCAAAAAACAGCACGAGAACTTCGAGACACATGCACAAGCTTCAATAGCCGATTCGATAAAACGGAAGAAAGGATATCAGTGACTGAAGACCAAATTAATTAAATAAAGCAAAAAGACAAGATTAGAGAAAAAAGAGTGAAAAGAAATCAACAAAGCCTCCAAGAAAAATGGGACTATGTGAAAAGACCAAATCTATGTTTGGTTGGTGTACCTGAAAGTTATGGGGAGAATGGAACTAAATAGGAAAACACTCTTCAGGATATTATCCAGGAGAACTTCAACAAACTAGCAAGGGAGGCCAACATTTAAATTCAGGAAATACAGAGAACACCACAAGGATATTCCTTGAGAAGAGCAACCCCAAGATATATAATTGACAGATTCACTAAGGTTGAAATGAAGGAAAAAAATGTTAAAGGTAGCCACTGAGAAAGGCTGGGTTATCCACAAAGGAAAACCCATCAGACTAACAGTGGATCTCTTGGCAGAAACTCTACAAGCCAGAAGAGAGTGGGGGCCAATATTCAACACTCTTAAAGAAAAGAATTTTCAACCCAGAATTTCATATCCAGCCAAACTAAGCTTCATAAGTGCAGGAGAAATAAAATTCTATACAGATAAGCAAATGCTGAGAGATTTTATCACCACCAGGCATACCTTACAAGAGCTCCTGAAGGAAGCACTATACATGGAAAGGAAAATTGGTACCAGCCACTGCAAAAACAAGCCAAATTATAAAGACCATTGATGCTATGAAGAAACTGCATCAACTAACGGGCAAAATAACAAGCTAGCATTATAATGACAGGATCAAATTCACATATAACAATATTAACCTAAAATGTAAATGGGATAAATGTCCCAATTAAAAGACACAGATTGGCAAATTGGATAAAGAGTCAAGACCCATCAGTGTGCTGTATATAGGAGACCCATCTCATGTGCAGAGACACACATAGGCTCAAAACAAAGGGATAGAGGAAGATTTACCAAGCAATTGGAAAGAAAAAAAAAAAAAAGCAGAGGTTGCAATCCTAGTCTCTGATAAAACAGATTTTAAACCAACAAAGATCAAAAGAGACAAAGAAGGCCATTACATAATGGTAAAGGGATCAATTCAACAAGAGGAGCTAACTACCCTAAATATGTATGCACCCAATACAGAAGCACCTGGATTCATAAGGCAAGTTCTTAGAGGCCTATAAAGAGACTTAGACTCCCACGCAATAATAATGGGAGACTTTAACACCCCACTGCAAATATTAGATCAATGAGACAGAAAAATAACAAGGATATTCAGGTCTTGAACTCAGCTCTGGACCAAGTGGACCTAATAGACATCTACAGAACTGTCCACCCCAAATCAAGAGAATATACATTCTTCTCAGCACCACATTGCACTTACTCTAAAATTGACCACATAATTGGAAGTAAAACACTCTTCAGCAAATGTAAAAGAACAGCAATCACAACAAACTGTCTCTCAGACCACAGTGCAATCAAATTAGAACTCAGGATTAAGAAACTCACTCAAAACTGTACAACTACATGGAAACAATACAACCTGCTCTTGAATGACGACTGGGTAAATAACAAAATTAAGGTAGAAATAAATAAGTTCTTTGAAACCAGTGAGAAAAAAGACACAATGTACCAGAATCTCTGGGACACAGATAAAGCAATGTTTAGAGGGAAATTTATAGCACTAAAGGCCCACAGGAGAATGCAGGAAAGATCCAAAATCAACAACCTAACATCACAATTAAAAGAACTAGAGAAGCAAGAGCAAATAAATTCAAAAGCTAGCAGGAGACAAGGAATAACTAAGATCAGAACAGAACTGAAGAGATAGATACACAAGAAACCCTTCAAAAAATCAATGAATCCAGGAGCTGGTTTTTTGAGAAGATCAACAAAATAGACCACTAGCAAGACTAATAAAGAAGAAAAGAGAGAAGAATCAAACAGATGCAATAAAAAATGACAAAGGGGATATAACAACCCATCTCACAGAAATACAAACTACCATCAGAGGATACTATAAACACCTCTATGCAAATAAACCAGAAAATCTAGAAGAAATGGATAAATTCCTGGACACATACAACCTCCCATGACTAGACCAGGAAGAAGTCAAATCTCTCAATAGACCAATAATATGTTCTAAAATTTAGGCAATAATTAATAGCCTATCAACCAAAAACAGTCCAGGACCACATGGATTCACAGCCAAATTCTACCAGAGGTATAAAGAGGAGCTGGTACCAGACCTTCTGAAACTATTCCAATGAATAGAAAAAGAGGGAATCCTCCGTAACTCATTTTATGAAGTCAGCATCATCCTGATACCAAAGCCAAGCAGAGACACAACAACAAAAAAGAGAATTTTAGGCCGGTATCGCTGATGAACATTAATGTGAAAATCCTCAATAAAATACTCACAAACCGAATCCAGCAGCACATCAAAAAGCTTATCCACCATGACCAAGTTGGCTTCATCCCTGGGATGCAAGGCTGGTTCAATATACATAAATCAATAAATGTAATCCATCACATAAACAGAACCAATGACAAAAATGACATGATTATCTCAATATGCAGAAAAGGCCTTTGACAAAATTCAACAGTCCTTCCAGCTAAAAACTCTCAATAAACTAGTTATTGATGGAACATATCTCAAAATAATTAGAGCTGTTTATGACAAACACACAGCCAATATCATACTGAATGTGAAAGAACTGGAAGAATTTCCTTTGAAAACTGGCAAAAGTCAAGAATGCCCTCTCTCACCACTCCTATTTAACACAGTATTAGAAGTTCTAGTCAGGGCAATCAGGCAAGAGAAAGAAATAAAGAGTGTTCAATTAGGATAAAGAGGAAGTCAAATTGTCTCTGTTTGCAGATGACATGATTGCATACTTAGAAAATTCCATTGTCTCAGTCCCGAATCTCCTTAACCTGATAAGCAACTTCAACAAAGTGTCAGAATACAAAATCAATGTGCAAAATCACAAGCATTCCTATACAACAATAACAGACAAACAGAGAGCCAAATCAAGAGTGAACTCCCATTCACAATTGCTTCATAGAGAATAAAATACCTAAGAATACAACTTACAAGAGATATGAATGACCTCTTCAAGGAGAACTACAAACCACCGCTCAATGAAATAAGAGAGGGCACAAACAAATGGAAAAACATTCTGTGCTTATGAATAGGAAGAATCAGTATCAGGAAAGTGGCCATGCTGCCCAAAGTAATTTATAGATTCAACACTATTCCCATCAAGTTATCATTGACTTTCTTCACAGAATTGGTAAAAACAACTTATATCTCATATAGAACCAAAAAAGAGCCCATATAGCCAAGACAATCCTAACAAAAAGAACAAAGCTGGAGGCATCACACTACCTGACTTCAAACTATACTACAAGGCTACAGTAACCAAAACAGCATGGTACTGGTATTAAAATAGATATAAAGACCAATGGAACAGAACAGAAGCCTCAGAAATAACACCAAACATCTACAACCATCTGATCTTTGACAAACCTGACAGAGACAAGCAATGGGGAAAGGATTCCCTATTTAATAAATGATGCTGGTTAAACTGGCTAGCCATATCTAGAAAGCTGAAACTGGACCCCTTCCTTAGACCTTATACAAAAATTAACTCGAGATGGATTAAAGACTTAAATGTAAGACCTAAAATCATAAAAAAACCCTAGACAAAAACCTAGGCAATACCATTCAGGACATAGGCATGGGCAAAGACTTCATGACTAAAACAACAAAAGCAATGGCAGCAAAAGGCAAAAAAGACAAATGGGATTGAATTAAACTAAAGAGCTTCTGCACAGGAAAACAAAATATCATCAGAGTGAACAGGCACCCTACAGAATGGGAGAAAATTTTTGCCATGTATCCATCTGACAAAGGGCTCATCTCCAGAATCTACAAATAAACAAATTTCCAAGAAAAAAACAAACAACCCCATCAATAAGTGGGCTAAGGATATGAACAGACACTTCTGAAAAAAAGACATTTATGCAGCCAACAGACATATGAAAAAATGTTCATCATCACTGATCATTAGAGAAATGCAAATCAAAACCACAATGAGATACTATCTCACTCCAGTTAGAATGGTGATCATTGAAAAGTCAGGGGTTGGGGGAGTGACAGCATTAGAAGAAATACCTAATGCAAATAATGAGTTGAGGGGTGCACAAACCAACATGGCACATGTATACATATGTAACAAACCTGCATGTAGTACACATGTACCCCAGAATTTAAAGTATAATAATAAAATAAAATAAAATTTTTTTAAAAGATGGTCAAGAAAGATTCAAGCACATGGAAAACAAAATATGACTAATATTTGAAAACAAGTCTTAAATCTGTTGGCAAGTGGGCTTCATGATACTGAGCCACAGAATGAGACAAATTCACCCACAGGCAGCCGTAAATAATGTGAACATCTCTATGTGGGAGTAGGCCCCTGTAAAACACGGATGAAGGAGCAGAGTGGAACATGTGCTTCCTGCAAGTAATCAGGCATCTGATCACAAACACTATAAAACTAATAAAAAAGACAATCAGTCAATAGCATCAATACTTCAGTTGTATGTTAAGTACCTTATAATAGTAAGTTTCATAATCGATATCAAAATACTCTGTTCTGTCTGTACTTAAGAAGTTGAAGCATTTAAATAGAGTTGGAAATTTAACTCTATTTTCTAGACTTAAAAATATTTAGGAAAAGTTGGTAGGCAAGCTTATATAATTTTAATTGCTACATTATCTTATAAAAGTTTTGTTTAAAGTTTTAGATGAATTTCATTACCTAAATTCATAAGTATAATACATTTAGCATTAAATTAAATGATAATAGTAGTAAATGATTTTCACATACAGAAGTCTTTGGAACATTTGAAGATGCTGGCAGCAAATGCATTTGTCAAATCATGCCAAATAGTATTGAGCAACATTTACAAGAATGAGCATTGTGTATTCTGCATATTTTTAATGGAATGGAATTAGAATTTCACTTTAGGATTTTGCTGTTTGTTAATTTGGTTTGTAAATTACTATATTTAAGATAATGTAAAATAAGTTTACTTTCAAGGTAATTTTACTTAGAGTTTATTTTAGATCTTTCCGCAGAATCTTAATAATGCTCTTTTATCTCTTTAAATGATTTTTCTCCTTTACTGTGTGGATAGGGTGAATTTTCTTAGAAAATTTTCTGATATTGAACTATCTTTGCATTACTCAAATTACCCCACTTTTTTATACTGTATTTTTGTATTGATATTCTGATTAATTTTTCTTAATCATACTGTATTACATAGAGAATTTTTTCTTCTATATTAATAGGTTCAGTCTGTGTATAGAGTTTCTGTGCTATTGTTATAATATTTTGAATTAAGATTATTCTCCTTTCATAAAATCAATTTGGGGAAGTTTCTGATTTAGTTAGCATCAAAAGTATTTAATTTTTAAAGGACTGGTAGACCTTAGCTGTGAAACAATCTTGGTGTCTGTCTTGTGTTTATTTTGTTTTTAAATTTTAGATAATTACCTTTTCAATTTCTTCTATGATAATTGCTCTTTCACATTTTCTACTTCTTAGAACAATTTAAGTTTATTTCTTGTAGGTTTTCAAATTCCATGCTATTAAGGATTCACATAATTCATATCTCTTTTACAGCTATAATTATATCCTTTCCTTTCCAGTTTTAGACATTTTATATACGTGCTTCATAGTTTTGCTAATTAAAATCACAAGTGTTTTTTCCTCAATGTTTTTATTTTCAGCCATTGTTCTTAAGTTAAAAAGACCTTTAATACTATACATTATCTGATTAAGCTTTCTGTGTCTTGTAAGTTTTCTCATAGTATGTTTTCATTTCATTGGTGTGTAAATGATTTAGAATTTTAGTTTTGGTACACTCTTGGATAAAAGGCTATATAAGAGGCTTAATTTTTCAATGAGTAAATTCTTTAGTCATATTTTACTTTGTTTCATTTTACTAGACTATTATCAAAAACGTCCCCTGCCATGTCTCTTCTCTTTTATAATGTCTTAAGGCTTTCTTTGTGCCAAATACATTGTAGATTTTTGTATACTGTCTAAGGACATGTAACACAATATATTTTCCATTTTAAAGGATTTTAAGATGACTATAAAATAGTCTTAGTGATTGTATTATTTAATTCTGTTTTTACTTTTTGTTAATAAATTTCTACTATTTAGTATGAAAGACTTCAATTAAAATGTCCTACTAAAAAATTATATTAATCAAATTTTGTGTTGCTAATGTTTTCACTTTATGTGTTTAGATGTACTGTTTTGGTCCTAAAAGATTTATGACTGTCATACCTTTCTTATAAATTATAGCTCTAGGGATCACATAATCTCTCTTTATCCAGTTTAGTCTTTTTTATTCTTAGATTTCACTCTGTGTAATATTCATAGTAAATCCATGGTTTTGTTTTTCATTTTTTTGTTTGTTTTTGTTTTGCATCTCTTAGTATCTCTCAGGCCATTCCATTATTTTTCAACCTGTCTGTGTAGTTCTTGTAAACCACACATAACTGGAGTTTGATGAGCAACACAATATTACAGTATCCACCTTATATTAGTTGAAATTAGCAGCCTCACATTGAGTACACCCAGTGATGTGCTTTATTTTATTTCTTCTATCTTACTCGATACTTATTGTTTAACATTTTGTTTTTCTTTTTTTTTTTGTCTAGGTTTTTAATATTGTAACTATTCCTCTTTCACTTTTACAATATGTAAGCACTATATATTTTCTCTTCTCTAGCATTTAACTTATTTTCAAATTCTCACATTCATATACCTGATTTTCTATTAATAATAATAATATACTATTTAACTATTTCTTCTCACAAAGATGCTAAATTTTCTCCCATTTTCCACCCTCATGCCAATGGGATTTTTTTTTTTTTTTTTTTTTTTTTTTGAGATAGAGTCTGGCTCTGTCACCCAGGCTGGAGTGGAGTAGCACAGTCTTGGCTCACTGCAAGCTCCACCTCCTGGGTTCACGCCATTCTCCTGCCTCAGCCTCCCGAGTAGCTGGGACTACAGGTGCCCGCCACCAAGCCCGACTAATTGTTTTCTGTATTTTTAGTAGAGACAGGGTTTCACCATGTTAGCCAGGATGGTCTCGATCTCCTGACCTCGTGATCCACCTGCCTTGGCCTCCCAAAGTGTAAAGCATTTTTTAAACCCGCTTTTATCTCATATCCTAGGTTATGCTAAGATAGTTTTGTACTTTTAGTTCAACTTTATTCCCTTGTACTATGTCTTTATATTTTAAGAATCATTTTTTTGACTCAACTATATCCCATTACTTATTATTACCCATTTCCAGAGAGGGATAAAGAATGAGAGAGAGGGAAAGAAAGAGAGACTGATTCTATATGTCTTTGTTTTTTGTATTTCACCTTTTCCAATTTTGAGGAGTCTGATTTGAGTCATGTGTTATTTATTTAGAATTTTTTGAGTGTGTTCATCATATTGTATGCGTGTAGGTGATATATTCTCAATTCACAAATACTTTTCTTTCACTCTAACAGGTGAATATCTTGGCTGGGTCTAGGACTCTTAAGTTATAATCCACTGGTCCCCTTTCTTAGTATAATTTTACCTTTTTGCTAACATTCAGTGTAGAATAAAAGAGTCCAAGCCAGTTGAATGCTTTTTTTTCTCTTAAATTAACCCATGCTTAATTTCTCTTAAATTAACTCATGTGCTCTGTCTTCTTCTAGAATAAAATTGTTCCCTAAAAACCACAAACTAATGTATTTGGGGTTTGGAGGGCAGATGAGCAAGTGTAGCTTCTTATTTAAATAGACCAGGCATGTTGATTGTTTGCAAGTGAGAAGATAGGATGTCATCCATAATAATAGGAAGAATAGCCCTTGTCAAACAATTTTGCAGTTTTCTCTGAACATTCTAGTAGCAGGAAGTACAAAGACTGAAGTCGTCAAATTGTCCCATATCTATGGATGTCCAGAATAAGTTCAGGGGTCGAGATTGGACAAAAACAGCAAAAAGACTGTTGGAAAAGTATAATTCACAAAACTTTTAATTCTGCAGCTGCTATTCCTGCTATTCAATGTAATGAAAGGAAATATCCCACTCTATAGCAGAAACAAAGAAAAACCTGGCCAGAGCAAGAGAGCAAAAGCCTGTTTGCAAGAGTTGGTAGAAGCATTTGATAAGTGTCCTCAGAATTAACATAAAGGTCAAGGAGAATGAGGATAGAGAGAGAAACCTGAGAAACAATTTGAAAAATAATCAATACCTCAGACACGCAGAGGAATTTTGAACTCATGCATACCAAGCTGGCAAGCAAGTTTTTGCTGAGAGAATCCTGGAGAGAAAACAGAAGGCCAATACCCTGATGGAGTAAGGATGGATTTTCTCTTCCATCTGACAAGTAAATATGTTTCATGTATTGTGATATGTGACTGTCTCTGGAGCTTTGATCAGTTATGAATGTTATTTCATCATATGCATAACCTGTGGAAAAAAATCCCATATAAATTATTGGGATTACTGCACTGTGCACTTCACAGCTGCATCCAGTTTATAAATAATTGAAAAAGATTCACCTCCCAGGTGGACTCAATATAGGACATATAAAATAAAATTAAAAGTTAGATCAATGCAGTTCCATCTAGGCTCATTATAATGTGAAGGCCATTTCGTAATGAAGAATACTCAAGAATGACATCTGAAACAATAGTTTCTCAGGTTGATGAGCTCAGTAATGAATCGCTCTGTTATTTCCTTCCAAGACTGATTAAAATAGCACTTGAGTTCCTGAATATACTTAAGTACTTTTAAATGAAGCAAACAGCTGTCGGGTGAAAAACAAGGCAGGGCACGCTTATACAGGGGTTAATGTCTTTATGGTGAAACCAAATCCCCTCAACAAACTCATGAATAAAGCTATTTCTTTCATGTGGAAGAATTCTAATTTTGGAAGGTAGGATTTTCTTGAAGTAGGGGGATTGTTGCAACTTTATTAAAACTGGATCAATCTTAGGAATCTATTTACTAATTTTATTTGCATTTTCATGAATAAAGTCTACTAGGGACTATGTCCCACCAATTACTCAAGAATTATTTACTAAGAACCTATGGTGTGAACATTTTAGTTCAGGTTGGTGAATAAAACTGAATCAGATCTAACTCCCACTAGGAAGAGCACTCAGACAGATGATACTTAATATTCACTACTCAGAAAAATATGCTATATTGTGATATATTTCATTGCACCTATGTAATATGTATGTAAAGAAATGTGTAAAATATTGTAAAAGTTTATTTTTGTTGTCTTTTGCTTTTACGTTGGAGTAAGATTAAAATATAGTATTTGAGAATGGGATATTTAACCAGGTTTTTTTTTTTAAGTAAGATCTACTTATGCAAGAACAGTTAGTACAGGGAGAAAATCCAGGGATCAAAGGAATGAAGAAATGAATAATAGTGGAATTATAAAACTTGAAAAGAACACAAGGGAACATCTGTTTCTAGTGATGTGTAAAACATCTTGACCCAAAATAATCTCTCTTCTCTGAACTTTTGTACTATTTTATTAACATTTATAATACATTGCCTTATTTTGTATATACTTGCTTGTATCCGTGAGCCCTCGATGGCAATCATGTGTGTCTTTATATTCCCACAGAAGTGCTTAGTATGTAGTTGGACAGCAAAAATGTTTGTCCAGGTCAGAATAAGTTTGTGGAAGAGAATGGTCTTAGAAATGATGGGTATGAGACGTCTTCTCTCATTGCTTTTTGTTCTTTATTCACATTATAATAACAAGATTTGATTTCTGTATCTCTTCATTCTCCTTAGTTTCTTTTATGCTTTTTATTACAGTACTTAAAAATGCACATCTCATTACTTTCTTCAATTTTCATGTGACATGACATCATTTCCTTCATGCCCCTCATTAGATTATTTAACGTGCTCATCTCATTACACCTTCCCATCTTGCATCTCATTACAAAACCCTTAAACATGCACATCTCATTACACAGTCCTTACATATCTCATTACACAATTCCGTTTTTGTATCTCATTGTCATTTCATTTCTGTATCTTATTACATTAAAACCTAGTTTCCATTATATCTTACATATTTTGAAAATTTATATACTCTCCCGTCCTTCCTTTATGTGTCTAATTATCCTGCTTCTCCTTTACGTGACCAGCTCATTACACTTTTTCTTTCACCCATCTCATTTCAGCCCTGAAGGATGCCCATCTTACAGGACACTTCCTGAGTCATGGCTCATTAAACCAACTCACGAAGTCACCTCATTACAGCGTTTTAACATATACATCTTATTACATAGAACTCTTCATGAATCTCATTACAGTCCTGGAACATACACATATTACTATCCTGTTCTATCTTATGCATCTTGTCACAGCATCACAGCTACACATCTCATTAAAATATATATTATTTTAACATATCCCTTTATTATATGTTCCTCATACTGTTTTTCACTAATATTTCAGTATTTCATCACATTTTCACATTTCTGTGTTTAAAAAGAATGACTGTACATATTTTTAAAGGGAGTTTTCTTAAATTGTGTTTCATACATCTTTAAATTATTTTGTTATTATACTGATGCTTCTCAAATTGGTGCCTGGGACATTATTAGATATGCAGGAAAAACAAGTTCAAATATGTCTGGGTCAGTAAAAAAGTTTATATGTTTACATGGCTACTAAAAATCTAATCAAATAAGAAACTTGCATTCTTAGGAATTCTCAAAGCCATTTTATTCTATTGAGAATTATAAATATTCATGAAGGAGGCCCAACCTGTAGTATTACTCAAATGGAGCTGCCACACATTTTATTTACAGCCTACACGTTAACTACACCCAGAACTTGTGTCCCATGGGGCACAGGTTAAGAAAGTCTTGATTGTAATATTTTATATATAGAGAGAGAGAGACATATATTCACATCTGCATACAGTTCTGTATTTACCACCATGTATATTTTACTTGCAGCTCTGCATCGCTTCCTAGAATTAATGATACTTACATGAGTGATTAATTGACCCCATACAGTAGTTCCCAAACTTTGGTGGGTAGCAGAGTCACCTGAAGAACTTGGTAAAAATACAAAGACCTTGGCCTTGCCCTATTTCAGCAAGCCTGGGCTTTTGTATGCTGAATCAGCTCTCCAACTGATCCTGATACACATCAAAGTTTGGGAACACTGCCTTACTGAGTACTTACTGTATCATACTCTACATAAGAATACATGAAGACAAACAGATATATAAGAAGACATTGGCCCTGACTATGAAATCATAACAATTCAATTATAGTGGCTACTTTTTCCTTAGCAACTAGACAAAGATATGCAGGTACTTTCTCCCAGGGAGTTGAGCTGCTTATCTAAGTGCTAGCAATATATGGAAGCTGTTTGCATCCTGGTTGGAAGACAAGCTTGGCATTGAACAGATCTGGATTTGAATCCCTTTTCCACCAATATCTAGCAGTCTTGAAGGAGGACATGATACCATTCTGAGCATCAATTTCTTCCACTGTAAAAAGGTGTGATAATACTTCCTCATATTTTTATTATTATTAGGAATGAATAATCATGGAAAATAGAAAAATTTTATCACAATCTCTTGCACAGAGTGACTCCTCAAGAAGTAGCCATTATCAATAAGTTTATTTTGACCCTTATATGTCACTCTAAGACCAATGATTGTGAAGGTACTACTGTGTATCAACTGATTCCCAGTGCACAGAAATACATGATTAAATAAAGACACATAAATTGAGTGCCATGGTGCATTCCTGTAATCTCAGCTACTCTGGAAGTTGAGGTAGAAGGAAGGCTTGAGCTCAGCCATTCAACACCAATTTAGGCAACAACATAGTGAGACCTATCTAAAGACAAATAAATAAATAAATGAGACACATAATCTCCCTACATGATCATAAAGAGAGATTGTACCTAAGCACCACGTTTGTCCGTGTTCTAGGAACCTTGTCAAATCTTAGCATATATGGTAGATTATGATCCTGTCATACGATAGAAACCCAGAAGTTACACAATCATACATGCATTAATGTGGTAGTGACCTAGAGGATAGAAAACCTTAGAGCATGTCTTCAAGTTTGAATGATCTTATACAACTAATGGTCTTGATTTCTTACCACCTGTGCAAATGATACTGCAAATCCTTGTGTTGACTGCCTTAGCAAACAATTGTAGTCATCACATGAGATCATCCATATGCAAATATATTATACAAAAGAATTAATAATACCTTAAAAGGGAATTCATTATTATTTGCAAGCACTTACCAGAAAAGTTAGCTCCTGTGAGAATCTCAGTTAATTATAAGTGTATTTACAATGTGGTCTCTAGATAGCAAAACTGCTCTTTTAACTATCCAAACCGATTCTTTGAGGGACTCAGACATAGATCTAGGGATTCTGATTCACATGATCTTAGATGATGCCAAGGCAAGGGTAATTTATAAAAGTAACCTTTCTCCACCCCCAACATGATGTGGTATAGTTGATAAGTAATCCTAGCACAGTGTTTTTCAAACTTGCCTCCACTTTGGAATCAACTGGGGAGCTTTAAAAACTACTGATGCCTGGGTCCCACTAACAGAGATTCTAAATGAATTGATTTGTGATGAAGTCTTGGAATCAGAATTTTACAAGTCCCTCAGCTAATTCTAATGTGCAGTAAAGCTGAAAAACAACTGCCCTTTTAATTCAAAGATCCTATAGCTCTATCATTTGTTCTTTATTTGAAATAGGGAGGCGGCTGAAAATCTATTTTCGTATGATTGGTCTTCCTAAGAATTCCCAGTGGTCTTTGAAACCGGTCTTTCTTCCTAATTACTCTAGAGCTGTTGTCAAAATACTGACACTAGCCCCTGTTCTTTCTCAGAAGTATCTGCTATTAGATGATTTCTTGATTTGGGATGAGGAAGAACTTCCTTTCACTGGCCTCTCAGTTTCCTATCTACCACCTAACATACTGCTGGCAAAGAGAGCTTACGGAACACCTGGTAATTGACTAATTTCTGGTCATGAATATTACCAAGATGAGACTTTAAATTAAATAAACTAATTAGCATATCTGTTAGAAGAAAATTAAAACTGTGGCTTACTTTCTTTATAGACCAATTCCAAACTTAAACTGAGAAAATTGTTACTACTAGGAGGTCTACATACTTTTGGAAGGTATCTTCATACTCTGAGCACCAAAGATCGTTTTGGAATAATTCTAAAGTTAAAGATGCATTTTCTCTTAAGGATTATATTATTTCCAAATTGAAAGGATATTGGCAGAAACTAGTGTCTACCTGGCTGTAGAGAACTACTTCAAGTTTGCTTGTCTCTCTATATATTTTCTTTATGACAGAAACTGCATTAATAAACTGGCCTTACATAATATATTGTTTCTCACAAGTTTTCAAGTATGGTTCCCCAATACTACGATCTTACCAAAATTGCAGAAAATAATGTGTAAACAAATATCCTGAATAAAATATGAGTAAGTGAAATTATGAAATATTCAATAGCACAATCCCAACTGAAAGCAAAAAATAAAAATAAAATGAGAGTTAATAAGAAACAAAGGGAAGGCAAAAACAAAAAGACGTGATAAAGACTTAAAAAATTAAAAATCTGTATCAAATCCATGGAAAAAATAAGACAAACCAAATGCCTTGATAGAATTTGATAGAATGAAGTATAATTACTAATATTTTAAAGAATTAAGGAAAACAGGAAAAAAGACTACAACACTCCTCTTGAGAAAATGCTAGCAACATTTCCATTACTTCCATTAAAATCAAAAGTAGAGGGAACAAGATAGTGGACTAAACACCTACATTGTTTGCCCTTCCGCTAGAAACACCAAATTTTTTTTTAAATTATTATTAAACTTTAAGTTCTAGGGTACATGTGCATAACGTGCAGGTTTGTTACATATGTATACTTGTGCCATGTTGGTGTGCTGCACCCATCAACTCGTCAGCACCCATCAACTCGTCCTTCACATCAGGTATAACTCCCAATGCAATCCCTTCCCCCTTCCCCCCCATGATAGGCCCCGGTGTGTGATGTTCCCCTTCCCAAGTCCCCAAGTGATCTCATGTTCAGTTCCCCACCTATGAGTGAGATATGCGGTGTTTGGTTTTCTGTTCTTGCGATACTTTGCTGAGAATGATGGGTTTCCAGCTGTATCCATGTCTCCTACAAAGGACACAACTCATCCTTTTTATGGCTACATAGTATTTCCATGTGCATATATGTGCCCATTTTCTTAATCCAATCTGTCAATGATGGACATTTCGTGATTCCAGCTTTGCTATTGTGAATAGTGCCGCAATGAACATACGTGTGCATGATGGTCTTTATAGCAGCAATGGATTTTATAATCCTTTGGGTATATACCAAGTTAATGGGATGGCTGGGTCCATATGGTAGCTTCTTAGTTCTAGACCTTGAGGAATTGGCCAATACTCTTTTCCATAATGGTTGAACTAGTTTCACAAGCCCACCAACAGTGTAGAAAGTGTTCCTGTTTCTCTCCAGCACCTGTTGTTTCCTGACCTTTTAATGATTGCCATTCTAACTGGGAAACAGCAAATTTTAGCAACTGTCACAAGAGCCAAAAATCAGGTAAGCAATAATAAATAATAGTACCTGGTTTTAACTTTTTCTAACAAAAGAGGCATTTAAGAGGGGAGGAGAGATGGTCTCAAATCACTAATGCCATCCCTCCCCCATCTCCTTGAAGCAGCTATGTGGCACAGACAGAGAATCTGTGCACTTTGGGAGAGCACAGTGACTGGGGGACTTTTTACATTGCACTCAGTGCTACCCTGTCAGAGCAGAGAATAAAGCCATGCTGGGTACAGCCAGTGCCCACAGTGGAGAAAGCATTTGGACCAGCCCTAGCCAGAGGAGAGTCATCTGCCCCAGCAGTTAGAACTCGACTTTCTTGCAAGCTTCATGACTATAAGCTGAAGTCCTCTGGAGTTCTAAGTAAACATGAAAGACAGTCTAGGACACAAGGACTGAAATTTCCAGGCAACTCCTAATACAAGGCTGGGCTTAGAGCCAGTGTCTAGGGAGGCATGTAACCTAGGGAGACACCTGCCAGGGTAGCTAATGAAGCACTGATGCCATCCCTCCCCCATGCCCAGGGAGTGCAGCTCACAGAAATGAAAGTGACTCCTTCCTTCAGCTTAAGGAGAGTGAAGAGTACAAGGATTTTGTCTCACATCTTGGATAACGGTTTAGCCACAGTACAATAGGGCACCAGGAAGAGTCGTCAGGTCCCCATTCAAGGTCCTAGCTCCTGGCAACATTTCTAGACATAACCTTGGCCAAAAGGGAACTTGCTATCTTGGAGAGAAAAACCCCAGTCCTGGAAGAATTCATCAACTGGTGATGTAAGAGCTCTTGGGCCCTGAATAACCAGAAGAAATACCCAGGGAGTATGCTCTGGGCCTTGGGCTCTGAAACTTGCTGGCTTCAGGTGTGACCCAGCACATTCCCAGCTGTGGTGGCAATGGTGAAAGACTCCTGTTTGAGAAAAGCAGAGGGAAAAGTAAAGGGGATTTTTCATTGTACCCTATGTACCAGTTCAGCCACAGTGGGGCAGAGCAACAAGTAGGCTCTTGGGGTCCTCAAGCCTAGGACTAGGTTATTGGATAGCATTTCTGGACCTGCCCTGGGACAGAGGGGAGCCCACTGCCCTGAAGGTAAGTACCAGGTCTGGCATATTTAACCCATAACCTGAGGGAAGAGTCCTTGGACTTTAAGTGAACATTGGTATGGTGTGGCAGAACCCTCATGATCTGGTGGTGATGGTGGTAGCCACAGGTGGAGGCTTCTCTGCCTGTGGAAAGGGGAAGGAAGAGTGGGGAAGACTTTGTATTGTGGTTTGAGTGTTACCTTAGATATAATAGAATAGAACATCAGGTAAATGGCCAAGATTTTTGACTCCAATGCCTGGCTCCCGGACAACATCTGTGGACATACCTTGAGCTTTGGAGAGCTCACCACCATTTGGGGAGGACTGGCTTCAGGTGTGACTCAGTGCAGTCCCACTAGTGGTGACCACAAGGGTGCTTGCATCACCACACCCCCAAGTTCCAGGTGGCTCAGCACAAAGAAAGAGAGACTAGGTTTGTTTGCAAAAATAGGAAAATCCAAGTGTCTCTGCCTCGTAATCCAGAGAATTCTACAAGATCCTATCCAAGACCACCAAGGCAGTACCTCTATGAGACTTCCAAAACCACAGCCTTATTGGGTTTGTGACCCAAGTCTCTTCAAATACCTGGAAAGCTTTCCAAAGAAGGACAGGCACAAACAAGTCCAGAAAGTGGAGACTAAAATAGACTTAACTCTTCAATGCCCATACACCAAAAACATCTACAAGCATCAACACCATCCAGGAAAACAAGACCTTACCAAATGAACCAAATAAAGCACCAAGCACAAACCCTGGAGAAACAGACTTCAAAATACTTTGAAGAAAAATTTTTGAGGAAACTCAAAAATATTCAGGGTAATACAGATAAGGAATTCAGAATTCTAGCACATAAATTTAACAAAGAGGCTAAAATAATTAAAAGAAGCAAAATTCTAGAGTTGAAAAACACAATTGACACGCTGAAAAATGCATCAGAGTCTCACACAGCAAAATAGATTAAGCAGAAGAAAGAATTAGTGAGCTTGACGACAGGCTATTTGGAAATACACAGTCAAAGGAGGAAAAGAAAAAAGAATAAAAAACAATAAAGTACACCTACAAGGTCTAGAAAATACTCTCAAAATGACAAATTTAAGAGTTATTGGGCCTTTAAAGAGAGGTAGAGAAAGGATAGGGGTAGAAAGTTTATTCAACAGGATAATATCAAAGAATTTCCCAAACCTTGAGAAAGATATCAACATTCAAGTAAGAAAAGGTTATAGAACCAAGCAGATTTAACCCAAAGAAGATTACCTCAAGGCATGTAATAATCAAACTCCCAAAAGTTAAGGATAAAGAAAGGATCTTAAAAGCAGCAAGAGAAAAGAAACAATTACAATACAATGGAGCTCCAATACATCTGGCAGCAGACTTTTCAGCATAAACACTGCAGGCCAGGAGAGAGTTGCATGACATATTTAAAGTGCTGAAGGAAAAACACTTTTACCCTAAAATAGTATATCAAGTGAAAATATCCTTTAAGCATGAAGGAGAAATAAAGACCTTCCCAGACAACAAAAGCTGAAGGATTTTATCAATTCAAGATCTGTCCTACCAATAAAACACTAAAGGAGGTTATTCAGTCTGAAAGAAAAGGAGGTTAGTAATTAAGAAGAAATCATCTGAAGTTAAAAAAGTTCAGATGTGTGGAAAGCACACAGAAAAACACGAAATAATATAACACCGTAATTGTGGTGTGTACCCTTGACTTAAATAGAAGACTAAATGATGAACCAATTGAGAATAATAACTACAGTAACTTTTCTATACATAGACAGTATACTCAGCCAGAGAAACAACAAAATAATTTAAAAGCAGGGGACAAATTTATGGTGTAGAGTTTTATTAGTTTTCTTTTGTGTGTTTGTTTACTCAGTAAGTATTAAATTGTTATCACTTTAAAATAATGAGTTATAAGACAGTACTTGCAAGCCTCATGGTAACCTCAAATTGAAAAACATACAACAGATACACACAAAAAATGAAAAGCAAGGGAAATTAATGCATATCACCAAAGAAAATCACCTTCACTAAAAAGAAGACAGGAAGAAAGGAAAACAGAGAAGACAGCAAAACAACAAGAAAGCAAATAATAAAAGGGAGGAAGGATCTCTATTTTTCATAATATCATTGACTGTAAATGGACTAATCTCTCTAATCAAAAGACATAGAGTGGCTGAATAGATTTAAAAAAAAAAAGACCCAATGATCTGTTGTTTACAAGAAACAGACTTCACCTATAAAGATACAGACTGAAAATAAAGGGGTAGAAAAAGAATTCATGCCAATGGAAACAAGAAAAGAGTAGGAGTAACTATATTTATATCAGACAAAATAGATTGCAAGACAAAAACTGTAAGAAGAGACAAAGAAGGTTTTTATATAATGATAAAGGAGTCAATTCAGCAAGAAGATATATACTGGTTGTAAATATTTATACATTGAACACTGGAACACCTAGATTTATAAAGCAAATATTCTTAGAGCTAGAGAGAGAGATAGACTCCAATACAATAATATCTGGAGATTTGAACATCCCATTTTAAGCAATGGATGGATCTCCCAGACAGAAAATCAACAAAGAAACATCAAACTTAATCTAAACTATGAAACAAATACACCTAATAGATATTTACAGAACATTTCATTCAACAGGTGAATAATATACATTATTTTCCTCAGCACGTATCATTTTCAAAGATAGACCATATGTTAGGCAACGAACAAATCTTAAACATTCAAAAAATTGAAATACTATCAAGTATCTTTTCTGATGACCATGGAATAAAACTAGAAATCAATAAGAGGAATTTTGGAAACTATATAAATTCATGAAAATTAGACAATATGCTCCTGAATACCAAGTGGGTCAATGAAGAAATTAAGAAGAAAATTAAAATATTTCTTGAAACAAATTATAATGGAAACATAACATACCAAAATCTATGGAATATATCAAAAGCAGCATTAACAGGTAAAATTATAGCTATGAGTACCTACATCAAAAAAAAAAAGAAAAACTTCTAACAAATAACCTAATGAAGCATCTTACAGAATTAGAAAAGAATGAACAGACTGAACCTAAAATTAATAGAAGAAAAATAATAGAGACCAGAGCAAAACTGACATCTCAATTAGTGGCTACCTATAAGCAACTATATGCCAAATAAATTGGAAAACCTAGAAGAAATGCGCAAATTCCTTGACATATACAACCTTCCAAAATTAAACCATGAAGAAATCCAAAACCTGAACAGACTAATAACAAGTAGCAAGATTGAAGCCATCAGAAAATGTCTCCCAGTAAAGAAAAGCCCAGGACCCAGTGGCTTCACTGCTGAATTCCACCAAATATTTAAGGAAGAATTAATACTAATTCTGCTCAAACTATTCTGAAACATAGTGGAGAAGAGGAAAGTTCTAAATTCATTCTATGAAGCCAGTCTTACTATGATACCAAAACCAGACAAAGACACATCAAAAAAGAAAACAACATGCCAATATCTCAACTAGCTACTAGCAAACCAAATTCTACAATACATTAAAAAGATCATTCATCCTAACTAGGTGGGATTTATCCCAGGAATGCAAGTATGCTTCAACGTGTGCAAATTATCAATGTGATATATTATATCAACAGAATGAAGGACAAAAACCATATAATCATTTCAATTGATGCTGAGGAAAGAATTTGATAAAATTGAACATCCCTTCATGATAAAAGCCCTCAAAAAACTGGTTATAGAAGGAACACACCTCAACACAATTAAAGTTATACATGACAGACTCATGTCTAGTATCATAGTGAATGACAAAAAACTGAAATCCTTTCCTCTAAGATCTGGAACCCAAGGATGCTCACTGTTACCACTATTATTCAACATAGTACTGGCAGTCCTAGCTAGAGCAATCAGACAGGAGAAAGAAATAAGGGGCATCCAAATTGGAAAAGAGGAAGCCAAATTATCCTTGTTTATAAATGGTACAATCTTATATGTGCTAAAACCTAAAGATTCCATCAAAAAATTACTAGAACTGATAAATTTAGTAAAGTTACAGGATACAAAATCAACACACAAAAATCAGTAGTATTTCTATATGTCAACAGTGAACAATCTGAAAAAAGAAATTTAAAAAGTAATCCCATTTACAACAGCCTCAAATAAAATTTAATACCTAGGAATTAACCAAAGAAATGAAATATATCTACAATGAAAACTGTAAAACACTGATGAAAGAAATTAAGGAAAACACCAAAAAATGGAGAGAGATTCTATGTTCATGGATTGGAAGAATTAATATTATTACAATATCCATACTATCCAAAATAACCTACAGATTCAAAATGCAATCTCTATCAAAATACTAATGATGTTCTTCACAGAAACAGAAAAAACAATTCTAAAATTCATACGGAATCACAAAAGACCCAGAATAGCCAAACCCTTCCTGAGCAAACAGAACAAAACTGGGGGAATCACGTTACCTAATTTTAAATTATACTACAGAGTTATAGTAACCAAAATGGCATGGTACTGTCATAAAAACAGACATGTAGACCAAAGGAACAGAACAGAGGACCCAGAAATAAATCTATACACCTAAAGTGAATTCATTTTCAACAAACGTGTGAAAAATATACTTTGGGCAAATGGCAGTCTGTTTAATGAATGGTTCAGGTAAAATGATATCCATATGCAGAAGAATGAAACCAGACCTCTATCTCTCACCTTATCCAAAAATAAAATAAAAATTGATTAAAGACTTTAAGACATCAAACTACGAAACTACCACATGAAAACATTGAGGAAACTTTCCAGGTTACTGGTCTGGGCAAAAATTTCTTGAGTAATACCCCACAAGCACAAGCAACCAAAGCAAAAATGGACAAATGGGATCACATCAAGTTAAAAAGCTTCTGCTCTGCAAAAGAAACAGTCAACAAAGTGAACACACAATCCACAGAATGTGAGAAAATATTTGCGATCTACCCATCTGACAAAGCATCAACAACCAGAATATATAAGGAGATCAAACAACTCTATAGAAAAATATCTAATAATTCAATTTAAATGGGCAAAGGATTTGAATAGACATTTCTCAGAAGAAGACATACAAATGGCAAACAGGCAAATGAAAAGATGCTTAACATCACTGATCATCAGAGGAATGCAATCAAAACTACAATATCATCTCATGCCAGTTAAAAATGGCTTTTATCTAAAAGTCAGACAATAACAAATGCTGGAGAGGATGTGGATCCAGCAATTCTACTGCTGGATATATACCTCAAAGAAAGAAAATGAGTATATTGAAGAGATAGCTGCACTCCTATGTTTGTTGAAGCACTGTTCACAATAGCCAAGATTTAAAAGCAACCTGTGTCCATCAACGGATGAATGGATTAAAAAAAGTGGTACCTATACATAATGGAGTGCCATTTAGCCATAAAAAAGGATGAGAGCCTGTCATTTGCAACAACAAGAGTGGAACTGGAGGTTGTTATGCTAAGTAAAATAAGCCAGGCACAGAAAGACAAATATTCCACGTCCTCATTTATTTGTGGGATGTAAAAATCAAAACAGTTGAATTCATGGAAATAGAGAATAGAAGGATTGTTACAGAGGCTTGGAAGCATAGTGGGGTGTGGCAGGAGGATGTGGGGATTGTTAATAGATCCAAAAAAATAATTAGAAAGAAAGTATAAGACCTAGTATTTGATAGCACAATGGGGCAGCTATAGTCCCTAATAATTTAATTTTTAAATTACTAAAATTATAATTGGATTGTTTATAACACAGGGATAAAATGGGGATGGATTCCCAATTCTCCATGATGTGATTATTATGTATCGGATGACTATACCAAAATATCTCATGTACCTCATAAATATAAACACCTACTATGTACCCACAAAAAATAAAAATAAATTTTAAAAATCAAGACCAAGTAAATACATTTAATAGTTCATATTTATGTCAATGATTTTGGAAGTTTTGTCCAATATAATGAGATGAAATAAAAACAATAAGTATACATATCAGAAAGTAGATTTTAAGGCCGGACACAGTGGTGCACACCTATAATGCCAGCACTTTGGGAGGCCTAGGTGGGCGGATCACTTGAGACCAGGAGTTCAAGACCAGCCTGGGCAACATGGTGAAACTCCCCAGCTCTATAGAAAATACAAAAGATTATCTGGGTGTGGTGGCACAAGCCTGTAATCCCAGCTACTTGGGAGGCTGAGGCTGGACAATTTCTTGAACTGAGGAGGCGGAGGTTGCAGTGAGCCAAGATTGCACCACTGCACTCTAGCCTAGGCAACAGAGCAAGACTCTGTCTCAAAAAAA
>NW_016814742.1:2148094-2190186 GCF_001698545.2 Rhinopithecus bieti | reverse complement strand
AAAAAAAAAAAAAAAAAAAAAAGTAGATTTTAAAAATAATATTTCACAAATGATATACATTTTTGTTTTTAAAAACCTGAGATAAAATTTTGTGTCTCACGATTTGATTGCTACAATATATAAATTTACAAAAATAATATGCTCGCTGACTATCAGTGCTATCCAAATGAATACAAGAAAAAATCAATTTTCTGTAATAGTTTATAAAGTACTGAAAGTGATTTTAATAAGAAATGTGAAGTACTATTTTATCTGATAGTTTTATAGCTAAGAGATTGGGTTTCTATTTTACCTATTTCTTTCCCTTGAACCATATGAATTTGTTATGTTTCTCATGAACTTGCCAAAAACAAAAGAAATAATCCAAGAACCTGGCATTAAACAAGGTGAGTTAGAATAATTTGATCCAAACACAAAGGTTCAGCTAAAAAGCAAAAATGAGTCCCAGCTTATGGTGACTTCATAGACTGACAGTGTCTCACTTTGAACCATCCCTGGCTGCTCTCCTCCAGCCACTACAACGTAATGACATATAATTCAGCATCCATAACCCAAAGTGAAGCTAAGTAAAATAACTGGTCTTCTGGTGGTATAGTTACATTTAAACCCATAATCCACAATTCTAGTGACCCCATAAGTATGTCAGAGCCCCATATAGTGAATGGAGCCATGCATAAATGTTTCTGTTCTCAGCTTTTCTCAGACTCACCATAGGACTGCACTTTTCAAGCCATTTGAAGTTAGGTGAGGGTACATGACTCTCTGACCAATGAAATATGAACAGAAGTAACAATGTGTCATCCTGGGTGAAAGATACAAGAGCCAGTGTACTATGTCCCACACGCCACAGAATTACATAAGCATATGCCAAGGAACCTCTATTGGCTTGGTTCCCTGAGTAACTGTAGTGGATAAAGCCCTTCAGGCAACCCGCGGTGCAAAAGAAATCAGTATCCATTATGCTAATAAAAAATAGGTTATAATTATGCTGCTGAAATTAAGGGATTTTTTTGTTACCACAGCCTTTGTACCTTAAGTAGACTGCAGAAAGTCAATTTGGGGATTTTACAGGACTAGAAGTAGCCATTGGCCACAAATTCATTAACCAGTATACACATATCATAAGATTTCTACTCAATTGCTATTAAGGAAGAAGTTTGTAGGTGAGCTACTTAGTTTGATTTTAAGCAGCAGGGAAAAGTCTAATTCTGGCTGTTGTGTTGACACGTTGTCATCAAAGTCAAATGGCATGTGAAATGTTAAGATTAAAATATTAATGAGCTGAGGGTTGTAGAATAATAATTAGTTTCTCCCTTTATTTATTTATTGCTAAGATATTGCCCCATATGTCTTTGTACTGAGAGCCGGGCTACTCTTGAAAAGGTGTGGTCATTCTGCCATCCCTGGAGTAACTGGGGTTACTCCAGTAATTCCGGTAACAAGCAATGTCAGTAAATGCTTGTCTGACATTGAAAATGGGAAGAAGTTGGGAGACAGGAGAAAAGGGAAGAGGAAAAGCAAAGGCAAAAGAAAATGTGCTTATGCTGTAGCCTCGAGTTTTTTTCTGGAAGAAAAAAATAATGATTTTAATTTAATGAAGAAAGAAAAGTAGAGAGATAGGGACAATATGAGAGGCAAAAAATTGAATACATTAAAAGGGAGAAGATACAAGTGTTTAAAAAAGCATTGAGAAGGAAAGTAAAAGCTAAATGAGAGCAAAATTAAAGAGATTGTTGAATGCCTGCATGATTTTCAAAGATTTTTTTTCTAATTAGATGAACATGAGTGATATTACTATTCATAAATAACCAGATCACCTTCAGCAGCGCAAATTGCATTTTCAGCTGACTAGTTTATAATAAATAAATATTCACCAAAGTGCATGCTTCTTGAGATTGGGTCATTTAGAAACTTCCATTTCATTAAAAGTAAGTTTTATTTCCTTGACAAAGGCCACTAGCCGAAACGTCAATTGCCTGTCCTAATGGATGATACCTGTAAGTAAAATAAACATATTTTAATGGAATAGATGGTCAAAGTGACCTTATCTGAAGATAGCATGCACTTTGGTGAATATTTATTGCTGAATTAAAGAGATCTTAATACGAAAAGACAGTAGTTCCTCTTCATTACCTTTCTTTGCTGTATCGAGGAAGAAATTTTTTAAATACCCAAATTACCTTTAGAATTTACCAGTTATTGAGTAAAAACATAGCACACATAATAAACACTATGAATGAATTGAAAGAAATCTGCCAGTTCAGATTACAAGTGTTAATACCGTAATGATGCCAGAATTAATTACACATCTTTTCAACAAAAAATCCTTATACCATTTTATCACTGATACTTCTATCTGTATCTACATTTAGTTGACTTGACACATATTTTCTACCACATTTTGTTGGTTTGAGATATATTTTCAAACAATAAAAAGCAAAATCCAAGGCTATTGCTAATGTGAAACTGAAATGTCAAGCTGTCTTTTTCAAGTTAAAAATAAATTCAGTGACATGGTGTATTTTTAACTCTTAACTGGAAGGAAAAACCCTACACTTACATATAATGAAGCTGGGTAGAAGGTTTCANAGCAAAAATGAGTCCCAGCTTATGGTGACTTCATAGACTGACAGTGTCTCACTTTGAACCATCCCTGGCTGCTCTCCTCCAGCCACTACAACGTAATGACATATAATTCAGCATCCATAACCCAAAGTGAAGCTAAGTAAAATAACTGGTCTTCTGGTGGTATAGTTACATTTAAACCCATAATCCACAATTCTAGTGACCCCATAAGTATGTCAGAGCCCCATATAGTGAATGGAGCCATGCATAAATGTTTCTGTTCTCAGCTTTTCTCAGACTCACCATAGGACTGCACTTTTTCAAGCCATTTGAAGTTAGGTGAGGGTACATGACTCTCTGACCAATGAAATATGAACAGAAGTAACAATGTGTCATCCTGGGTGAAAGATACAAGAGCCAGTGTACTATGTCCCACACGCCACAGAATTACATAAGCATATGCCAAGGAACCTCTATTGGCTTGGTTCCCTGAGTAACTGTAGTGGATAAAGCCCTTCAGGCAACCCGCGGTGCAAAAGAAATCAGTATCCATTATGCTAATAAAAAATAGGTTATAATTATGCTGCTGAAATTAAGGGATTTTTTTGTTACCACAGCCTTTGTACCTTAAGTAGACTGCAGAAAGTCAATTTGGGGGATTTTACAGGACTAGAAGTAGCCATTGGCCACAAATTCATTAACCAGTATACACATATCATAAGATTTCTACTCAATTGCTATTAAGGAAGAAGTTTGTAGGTGAGCTACTTAGTTTGATTTTAAGCAGCAGGGAAAAGTCTAATTCTGGCTGTTGTGTTGACACGTTGTCATCAAAGTCAAATGGCATGTGAAATGTTAAGATTAAAATATTAATGAGCTGAGGGTTGTAGAATAATAATTAGTTTCTCCCTTTATTTATTTATTGCTAAGATATTGCCCCATATGTCTTTGTACTGAGAGCCGGGCTACTCTTGAAAAGGTGTGGTCATTCTGCCATCCCTGGAGTAACTGGGGGTTACTCCAGTAATTCCGGTAACAAGCAATGTCAGTAAATGCTTGTCTGACATTGAAAATGGGAAGAAGTTGGGAGACAGGAGAAAAGGGAAGAGGAAAAGCAAAGGCAAAAGAAAAATGTGCTTATGCTGTAGCCTCGAGTTTTTTTCTGGAAGAAAAAAATAATGATTTTAATTTAATGAAGAAAGAAAAAGTAGAGAGATAGGGACAATATGAGAGGCAAAAAATTGAATACATTAAAAAGGGAGAAGATACAAGTGTTTAAAAAAGCATTGAGAAGGAAAGTAAAAGCTAAATGAGAGCAAAAATTAAAGAGATTGTTGAATGCCTGCATGATTTTCAAAGATTTTTTTTCTAATTAGATGAACATGAGTGATATTACTATTCATAAATAACCAGATCACCTTCAGCAGCGCAAATTGCATTTTCAGCTGACTAGTTTATAATAAATAAATATTCACCAAAGTGCATGCTTCTTGAGATTGGGTCATTTAGAAACTTCCATTTCATTAAAAGTAAGTTTTATTTCCTTGACAAAGGCCACTAGCCGAAACGTCAATTGCCTGTCCTAATGGATGATACCTGTAAGTAAAATAAACATATTTTTAATGGAATAGATGGTCAAAGTGACCTTATCTGAAGATAGCATGCACTTTGGTGAATATTTATTGCTGAATTAAAGAGATCTTAATACGAAAAGACAGTAGTTCCTCTTCATTACCTTTCTTTGCTGTATCGAGGAAGAAATTTTTTAAATACCCAAATTACCTTTAGAATTTACCAGTTATTGAGTAAAAACATAGCACACATAATAAACACTATGAATGAATTGAAAGAAATCTGCCAGTTCAGATTACAAGTGTTAATACCGTAATGATGCCAGAATTAATTACACATCTTTTCAACAAAAAATCCTTATACCATTTTATCACTGATACTTCTATCTGTATCTACATTTAGTTGACTTGACACAGATTTTCTACCACATTTTGTTGGTTTGAGATATATTTTCAAACAATAAAAAGCAAAATCCAAGGCTATTGCTAATGTGAAACTGAAATGTCAAGCTGTCTTTTTCAAGTTAAAAATAAATTCAGTGACATGGTGTATTTTTAACTCTTAACTGGAAGGAAAAACCCTACACTTACATATAATGAAGCTGGGTAGAAGGTTTCAACTAATGATAGATGAAGAAATGACATAAAATATGGTAGTTCACTTAAATTGGTAGGAATTATACCAAATCTGCCAAGGGGGGAAAAATGCTAGGAGTTTTCAAACAAGATTTTTTTTTATGTATTGAAATAGATTTACAAAATCTGGTGTTTTCAAATCATAAGGGATCCTTTGAAATCATAGTTGATATCTTTTATTTTAACATTAATAAATTAAGTCCCAGTTTTAAAAGTTCAAAAGGCTTGAAAATATTAATACTCCTGAATATTCCTAGGACTAGGAAAGAGCCTTGATTCTTTGTGGAGAAAAATACAAGGTATTCCCTTCAAGTTCTGTGCTACTGAGTGTGAATCACAACCATTGTCCTCAAAATTCCTGCTTCATGTTCTATAATACATTACAGAAAGACACTTCCTGTCTGGCCTATATATAAATCACCTATTACTACATTAAAAGATCATGCTGAAATTTAATGTCCTAAAATAACAATAATTATATATTGTCTTTCAGGAATTTAATAGCACCTCAGCTGAGGAATCCCACCTCAGGGTGTCTCATAAGATTCAGTCAGCTGTTGGGTTGAACTGCAATCAACTGAAGGCTTGAGCTGAATGATCTACTTCCCAAATCTACTTTGCTCACAAGACTGGCAGGTTGCTACTAGCTATCGCCCAGAACCTCAGTTCCTCTCCACACAGGCCGGTCAACAGAGCAGCTAGCTTCACGCAGAGTGAGAAAGAGACCAAGCCTAAGGCTTCAGTGCCTTTCATAATCTAGCATCAGAAGACGTACAATCACTTCCACCATATTCTATTGGTCACACAGGACCAGTCCTAATTAAATGTGAGAGGAAGCTGCATAAGGGCATGAATATCAAGTGGCAATTATTATTGAAAGAAAACTTGCAGGCTGATTATCACATTCTGCCCCATAGTCTCCAGTGATTCATAAGGTCCAGATATGATTAGCTTTTGGCCGTTGTTCCTGTATTGTTTGAGTAGATTGCCTTTCAATCTCAAGACTTGTGAATGAAAGAAACAAGATACCTGCCTGTGTGCACGCATGCACAAACGCGTGCGCGCACACACACACACCATACAACAAAGGAAGAAACATAAGATAACTTCTGTAGATACAATTTTTTAAAAACGAAATAGAAGGCACATAGGAATCACTGGTTTATAGAAATTCTAAAATCCAGCCAGATGTGTTGGCAGTTTCTTAATTAGGACGGGGCTCTATTCTCTGGAAATGATTCTTCAAAGCTCTTGGCTCTGTCCTCTGCCTCTTTATTCCATTCTCTGAGTCATCCTTCCTTTTCCATGATTAATGGCCAGTGTTTGCAGCTGAGTAATTTTCTCAGCCACTTTCCTGCTTATAGCAATTTAGAGATCCAAGGGCCTCTTTCTCATTTTATATTCTCTGTCTCTTTTAATTTGAGGTGACAGTGTTTACCCCAATACAATTCTTTTAAAAACCTATGGGCTTCCTATAAAGCTTCATATTGGCTTCAGTTCACTAGACAAAATCTACACTCACAAACAAGCCCTTCTCTAAGCTTAAGATTCTTAGAAAGCTGCTATGGGCCAACACTTAATAATCAGTGAAGCCCTATTGTTTAATGAGAAGATCTGTGAAGCACCTCCTTCAGATTCTTAAAGGAACTTTTATTTTTCCATTTCAGGAACCACTTTACATCTTCCTTATTTAATAAAGAATTGTTCAGCCATACTTTTGCTTTCATCTTTAAACTAGCAGTTCTCAAAGTATGGTGTAAGGACCCTTGAAGGACCTCAAGACATTTTCAGAGAGTCCACAAACTCAAAATTATTTTTGTAATAATACTTGGTGACATATAAGTTGTCTTTTTTGATCTCAGTATCCTATGCAGTGGAATTTTCGAGGGGCTACATAAGCTATAATATCTTCATTCATCTTCCAACATGTTAGGTATTAAGGAAATTTGCAAAATGTAAACACCAATGATATTCTTCTCACTAATTTTTTTGTTTCAAAAATATAATTATTTTTAATAAAATACATTATTTTGTTAACATATGATATGCTGTTTTGTTTCTAATTAATAGATATATTTTTAAATTTCTCAATTTTAATTTCTGAGATCAGTAAATATAACACACATACAAAACATCTCAGGGTCCTTAGTCATTATTCCAGTGTAAATTAGATCAAAAAGTTTGAGAAGTACCACTTTAGATCATGTTTTGTTTTGTTTAGAAAAGAGCAGGTTTATTCAACATATAGATTGTGTTAGCTATTAATATAGACTCTGCAAACAATAAAACAACAGCAATAAAAAATAATCAAAACAAAACAGACAAAATAACACCTGTACTGCAAAGAATTTCATCAGGGCAAACAGTGTCTGACTTACAAATGAGTAGTACTACAAAAGACTTTTAATAAGCCAGACGCAGTAACTCACGCCTGTAATCCGAGGACTTTGGGAGGCTGAGGCAGGTGAATCACTTGGTTAGGAGCTCAAAACCAGACTGGCCAATATAGTGAAACGCTGTCTCTACTGAAAATACAAACATTAAATGGGTGTGAAAAGTGCCTGTAGTCCCAGCTACTAGAGAGGCTGAGGCAGGAGAATCACTTGAACCTGGGAGATGAAGGTTAGAGTGAGCTGAGATTGCGCTACTACACTCGAGCCTGGGCAACAAAGTGAGACTCTGTCTCAAAAAAGAAATAAAACAAAGAAAAAAATTTAAAAAAAACTTTTATGTAAGATAATGCCCAACATTCAAAATTAATTTTTTGTATAGAAAAAAATGTATAAACCACAAAGATCCAATGGTGAATCTTTCACACTGGACTTCATACACAATTAACAGGAACCAGCTAATTTTCTCTTCTTTTGACTGAGGAAACTAGGTACAAGTAAGATCTCACTTGCTTACATTAAATATGTGTAGATCCCCATGCACACACCTAAGCCCAGTGAACAAATCAGATTGAAAGGAAAGAGCAGGTGTAATACAAACGTATTTATCATATCTATGCTGTAGGAAACATTTTCCTAGGATAGTTAAACTCACATTTAGAGCCATCTTAATATCTGGATCAGAAGAATTCTGAGTTTAATCTCCAGCCAAGCCAAAGCCAACAACTATTAAAAAAAAAAAAAAAAAAGATTGCTGCTATTAATATGGTATCATATGCTATCTTCAAGTTATCTCAAAAGAAATACTTTTTTTTGTGAGACCTTAAAGTTTAAAATCAGATATTAAATGAAGTTGATTCTTAGTAAGATTTCAATACTGTTATGTGAAACATTGAGTATCTTAGCTTTCAGATCATTTTGTGCATTCAAGAAATGTCTGTCATTTCACTTTAGTTCCATGCTCAATCATGTAGAACAAAACACAACACAACAAAAATCTCAATCCATTCTGCCAGCTCAACAAAAGGCTTTGTGTGGGTGTGTGTTAGAAAGTAATTATTAGGTTTTTATTTCACTAATTATTCTGCAGCCTTTGAAATGTCAGTGTAGGTCAAAGTAGCAGCCAATGTTTTGAACCAGATCTGAATTAAAATAAGGAGGCCACTGCAGGAATAACAAGAAAAGGAATCAACAGTAAAGTAATTTGACATTATGAGTGATGGAAAATGAGACTCAAGGTCACAAGAATTAAAGTTTCCATCCAGAAAACCTCAAAAACCCCAGTCATGCAGAATTTATTTACTAGATTTGACATGATTGACTATGACTCATATCCACATTGGAAAAATGTTCTAAAGACGTATAAATCGAGACATAAATAATGATTTATAAAGTTTTAAAATTATAAAATCACATATGGCTTTTCTTCAAAGTAGCCATTTTGGGAGATTATAAACTTATTCAAAACATTGTATAACTGTTCCAAACATTTTTTATTAAATCTTAGTCATTCTTTTCTTGAGTTGATTTCAAAAATTAATTTGGGGATGTATTTTATTATCTAATAATAAAATTTAACTTTTATAAACATTAAAATGTGACTTTTCTAAATTCAACTGAAAGTAAGCATACCTTTGAGAAGAGAACATGAGTAAGGCAAGCAAGTTGATTGATTGCTTCTTATAATAACTAATATGCATGAATAAGCTTTATAAATTTATAATTTAATAAATTATCCCAAGAAGATTAGTAGACTTAGATGTAGCACTGATTTCCCTGACCCCAAACCTCAAGATCAGTTAAGTTTACACAATGAAAGCAAACCAGATTGGAGTAAAGTGATTCCATTCATTTCAGTCATGCTCATGACTGATACCCAGTGTCATGACCAAATTGATCACACAACGGTATCCATCAATCTTCGCAACACTGGAATTGAGCAGATTAGTTGTGCTATGGCCTGTTCATTTCACCTTCTATAGATACAGCTCAATCTGAGAGGAGAAAGAAGAGTAAGTTAATTAAGGATAGAGGGTTCCTTCTGATGGTTTATGAAAAGCACCTCACTTCCCTTCTTCCCAAATTTTTATGTCTGGTGGATCTAATGTGTTCTAGCCCCTTGCTTCTTCATGTATATTTTCCAGATCTGTAGCCTTGGCATCATCTCAAGCCCCTTCCCAGACTAACTCACTCAGATTCTATATTAAATAAGGCCTCCTTCTGCTCCCATGATTTCTATGCATGAAAATTTTGAGAAGCACTGGTCTAGCCTATAGCTACTTTGGGTAGTGATACAGTTCTCAAAATTAAGCAAGAGCATTGTTTATAAAAAAAAGTCTTAGATACTCTGTACAGCTTGAGATTAGAACACCAAATGAGATTTTCAGAAAATTCTCTCAAAATGTATTTAAAAGATTACCTTCACCAGAATCTGAGCTGTATCTGGAACAAAAATAATCTCTGAAGATTACATTGGCTTGCCTGATTCCTGACATTCTAGCCCAGTTCTTTCTGACAGAAATATAATAGAAACCACAAACTGAGCCCATTTGTAATTTTAAAGTTTCTATTAGCCACATTAAATGTAAAAATAAACAAGTAAACTAATTTTAATAATACATTTCAACCCAGCATACTCAACATACCATTCAACATTGACATAAAGACAATTAGTTTATGATTTCTGTACTAAGTCTTCAAAATCTAATGTGTAGTTTACACTTACAGTCAAAATTTGAAATCAAGAGAAAATTATGTTTGTCTTCATTTAGTAATATCTGGTATCTATTTAGCCTAGTACAGTTTTAAAAGTCATAAAGCTTTCAAATTTCTATAAATTGTCCTATTCTATCTTCACAGAGTCTTGAGACATAGGTGGTACTTTTTCTATTTTACAGATGAGTAAGCTGAGTATTAGCAAGTTTAATGACTGCCAACCAAGGTGTTAATATTAAGAGCAGGACTACGCCCAGATGTCACAGGGCCCTAAAACCCTGACTCTCAGAGCCTAAGCCAGCATTGCTCCCAGTGCAGTGACAGGTGTTCCCTCAGACTCTGAGTAAATGTCAGAGGAACAAATTTACTTTTTTACAAGGCCTCTCTTCCACTTTTAACAGTGTGAGCTACCTAGCTTAACTTTCATAGAGTGTTCCTTATTCTACTTCAGAGACCACAGGACAGGCTAATCCTTTTATATCATAATCTTTTTAATAATTGAAGATAATTAGATAATTATACTTGTTCCCCAATCTTAATTCTTTTTAAACATTTCTTTCCAGATTTTGTTGATGACATTGGTAGCAGATTTTTCTTTTCCTCATATCGTATTGAAACTAGAACACATACAAGCCAGAGATATCATTTTCACCTCCTGAACTTCTTCGATTTGGTTCTTCCCATTCACTACGTAGCCCAACATACACACCTGGACACTTGAGGGGAAAGTTGTCTGTATTAGTCCATTTTCACACTGCTGATAAAGACATACCCAAGACTGGGCAATTTACAAAAGAAAGAAGTTTATTGGACTTACAATCATGGCAGAAGGTGAAAGGCATGGAGGAGCAAGTCACATCTTAGGTGGATGGCAGCAGGCTAAGAGAGAACTTGTACAGAGAAACTCCCATTTTTAAAACCATCTCCTGAGACCCATTCACTAAGATGAGAAAAGCATGGGAAAGGCCCGCCCCCATGATTCAATCAACTCCCACCAGGTCCCTCCCACAATATGTGGGAATTATGGGAGCCACAAGATGAGATTTGGGTGGGGACACAGAGCCAAACCATATCACCCTCTTTAAAATATTGTATTCTGTGCTCCAAATGCAAACTAGAACACTGTATGGGGAACTAGTCAACATCCCTTTTAAAGCTTAATGCCCACAGTTAAACACAGCACTGCACATGTGATCTTAGATTGCCATCTCTATTGAACAGAAGCCATGCACAGCATGCTGCATCCCATCTTCCACCCTTTCTAATTCAAAGACTCTCCCTTTACCCTGCTCCTCGAACTTGACCGACCTTCCTAAGGAAAACTCCTAAATATGTCTTGGGAGCTCTGACTTAGATTCTTTGGCTTCTCTTTTATTTTAAATCCTGGAAAAGTTCAAATTGGATCTCTTAGGTAACCATAATGAGATCTCTACATTTTCAAGAATCTATTCTAATGTAACAATACCTTAAGAAGAAAAAAAGAAATGTCCTTCATTTAAAACTAGACTGATGATATGTCAATATAGGTTCATAGGTTGCAACAAATGTGCCACTCTAGTGCAGTATTTTGATGGTGGGGGTAGGGGTGTGCATATGTGGGGCAGGAGGCATATCCTGCATTCTCCATATATTCTGCTTTGCTGTGTATGAAATCTCCATACATTCTACTTTGCTGTGAATCTAAAACTGCTCTAAAAAATAAAGACTATCTTTTCTTAAAAGAGAAAATTAAACTCAAAACTTAAAATAGGTTGATTTTATTTTCTGGATTCTTCCAAATAATCACTTTTTTAAAGTTATAAACTTTAAAGTTTTAAAAGAATTAAAAAGATGCCAATTTTTTTACAGAAATAGTAAAACTTTAAAGTTTACATGGAACTGCAAAAGGCCCCCAAAAGGCAAAGCAATCTGGAGAAAGAAGAACAAACCTGGAGGCATCATATTTCCTGATTCCAAAACATATTACAATGCTACAGTTAATCAAAACAGTATGGAACAGGCATAAAAACAGACATATTGACCAATGGTAAAGCATAGAGAACCCTGAAATAAATCCACACACTTACAGTTAGATGATCTATAACAAGGAGGACAAAAATATACATAAGGATGAGGAAAAGATAGGCTCTTCAATAATTGGTGTTTGGAAAACTGGTTATCTACATGCAAAAGAATGAAACTGGACCCTTATCTTACAGGATGCACAAGAAGCAACTCAAAATGGATTAAAGACTTAAACATAAGACCCGATGCTGTAAAACTCCTAGAAGAAAACACAAGGAAAATTCTTCTTGATATTAACTTTGACAATGATTTCTTGGGTATGATGCCAAAAGCACAGGCAACAAAAATAAATAAGCAAGGGTAGAGACTACATCAAACTAAGAAATCTCTGCACCACAAGGGAAACAACTCACAGACTGAAAAGGCAACCTTGAAATCAGAAAAAATACTTACAAATCTAATAAAAGATTAATATCCAAAATACGTGAGGAACTCAAACAACCCAATGGAGAAAAATGACCTGATTTAAAAGTGGACAAAAGACCTGGATAGACATTTCTCCCAAAAATACATACAAATGGCCAACAGACATATGAAAAGGTGCTCAAAATCAGTAATTACTGTGGAAATGCAAATTAAAATCACAATGAGATATCACCTCACACATATCAAAAAGACAAAAGATAAGTGCTGGCAAGGATGTGTAGAAAAGGGAACCCATGTACATTGTTGATGGGAATGTAAATTAGGACAGACACTCTAGACAACAATATTGAGGTTCCTCCACAAACATAATAATAAACATAAAACAAAGGGCATAAGAATCCATATATACCCAGCAACCCAACAGAGATTGATTTTAAAAGAACTTCACATTCTGAGAAAACAGGAAGGTGCAAAGGACTAGAAAGAAGAAGGAACATAATTTGGAAAATAATTTGGAAAATAATCTGGAAGTCTTCCCCACAACCTAAGTCATTATTAAGATAGTGAAGGAAGCAAAGTCCAGGTTTGAGGAAACAAAAATAGATGATGTTCCAAATGGAGTGATGTCATGAACAAAGCCTCAGAGGAAGGAGAGAGAAAGGATTATATATGCCCTGACTCTCATTCCCAGAAGGAATTCCATATACCTTAAAACAGGGTCTATCTGCTCATGAGACACTAACTCACCTTCATTATGAGAAATCATGGGTAATGACTTGTGAACACCAACTACAATGTGTACTCCAGCTCATACATGTAGGTTCTTCTGTGTTTTCCAAATCAGATCTTTTGTGTCACATTAGATTTTTCTGGGCAAAGCAAGGCTCAGGAATGAGACTATTGCCAATTAAAGAAACAAAGGAAATAATGTACTATAATGTTCCAATGTACTATAATGTTTTCAAGTGAAATTGAATTTGTGCATTGCAAGAAATACATTCATTCGTTTGCTTCTTCTGACAGGTCTTCACTTGATTTAATTTAGGGTTTGGAGCATGTTAATATTCTAAAGACTTTAGAAAGATAAACATAGACTGCTCTAATGAAAGTTTATGCTGAATCTCTTTCTCACCCTGTAACAATTTTTTACAAAGCAAAACAATACATTTCAAATCTGTTATTATTTAGCCATTCTTGATTTTCCAAGGACAGTGTTAATAGGAAAGTGCCATAAATGGAAGTGACAGCAACGTACAAGTTTGTTAAAGGATGGCAGAAACCTCAGAAAAGTCCCCAGTAGAGTTGGGCTATAAAATTAGGTTTCTAAAAAACAGATGACTTCCCACCCTAAAATTGCAGCCATCCTCCATATTACTTTTCAAAGTGAACAATCCAAGGGCAATTCAACTTTATATGGCATTTTCAATGGGATTTTAAAATGCACTTCTTGAATGGAAAGATTTCTGTATCATAAAGCCACTATTTAGCATTTCTTTTTCTCCCCCTCAGTATCTGGATTTATTCCTCTTTTCCCCAACTCCATGATTAGGCAGAATTTCTATATTTTTCTATCAAGGACACTTAAATCAGATATAGATTTCAGGCTTGTTTTGTCTATCGCTCAAAAATGCAAAGAGCTTTGTTTTAATGTATTTGATTTTCGTTAGAGTCAACATTCCTTCTTGCATTTAAATGTGACGATGTAAATCAGAGCTGACACTATGAGTGCTGTCTGCAGTCTTTTCTTGGTCTCAAGATTTATGCACCTCCTCCGTAGATTCCAGCACATTCTACATTGTTTATACTAATCATTATTACACCAGATGAATAAACATTGTTATTTGCATGTAAAATAGTTCCTGCATAGAAGAGATTAAGGATGATTTACAACACAGAAAAATCACAGAACCCGAGAATTTCAGACATGTCATATAGTGGAGTTGTGTGTTATATTCAGTTCTAAGTGGAAAATGGAACACCCCTTACATTGCACATAAAACACAGTACATACAGCATCATTTTAAAAACGGCAGTGTATTTTGAAGTCCGACACAGCTTGTCCTCCAGCTCTGGAACTGAAGACTCTTTTCTTGAATTAAACACCAAATGAAGTTGGTTTGAATTTTGGGCCTGTGTTGTATGAAAAATGTGTACCTTTGAATATTAGACTTCAACTTAGCACTGTGAGATGCTCACACTTGGAAGACTTCTGGAAACAGCACATTCCAGGCTCCTAGCTCACCTGCACTCTGAGGTGCACGTTCTCTCCATGGCTTCTGATTGTGGAGGAGAGCAGTGGACTCCTCTGACTGTAGTTAATTCACATTTGCATTTTCTTTGCCCTCCTTTCCATTGGCCTCCAAGTTCCTCTTTTTCTCTTCTTTGCTCCCCTCTCTATCCCCATTCCCTCTCTCTTCTCTGCAGAAAGTGTAAAATTGAATTTTTATACAAAGATTATGTAATGCATTTCCATTGTGCTGCTGGGAGATATGCTTTGTCAGGCCAATATTACTATGCAGCTCACAGATCCACAGACATTTTTTCAGCCAGAAGAGAATTAGAGATAACCCTGTGAAGTGGTTTTCAAATTATATTTTAGCAGTGGAATCTATGGTTTAAAGAAAATTCTACATGAGATCACAATATAGAAAACTGATGAAAGTGGAGCTCCTCATCCTCATCTTCCCTCTTGCCTTCAAGAAATCTTGGTCTCCTCAGAGCACAATTTTAAATCCTTGATCTCATGCTAGCCCCTATCTTAGGACCATAAAGATCCCAGGTAACACATCTTTCAAGTTACAAGGACACAACTACAATCCAGCTTTCTGAATCTAGAACTGTAGGTGTTCTTGTTCTCATTTTAATAAAATGTGAATTCAGTGCTGAAGAAAACAGAATAGCCTTGAGTGAGGGGTGGAACAGTTATGTCACATCAACAAACATTTATTTAGCATTGACTCTGTTCTAGGCAGTGAGCGGATGGTATACATATTAAAAAGAAAGATTATTCCTACAAGATGCTTAGAGTTCAGTTGGTGGAACGAAGTGCAAAGCAAAACAAAACAAAAAACAATAACCATGGAGTTTGAGAAAAAAAAATGCAGAAAGAACCTGCAATTTTTCCTATGGGGCCACAGAGTGCTTAAAAATGCATGACTCTGGCCACAAAGAGGAGCTAGCATTTTAGTCACAATGTGGAAGAACAGGAGCTAGCCAGAAAAGGGATGCTTCAGGGAAAGGATCCAGCATGTACGAAAGCATGGAGAGAGGAAAGGACATGGCAGAATCCTGGAGCTGCAAGTAGCTTGGTGGAGCATACAATGAGGACAGAATAGGGGTCAGCAATGGAGTTGGAGAGGTGCAAAGGACCAAAATGCTATTTACCTTGTGAGAAACTGGAAAGAATTTGAGAATTTGAGAAGGAGGCAAATTAAAACTGTGACAGTGAGGGTTATGATGAAACACAGAGTCAACAGAAGTTACTTATACACTGGGCCTGATGAATGAGGGCAAGAGATAAGACAGGGCCAGCTTTCTAGCTTGGGCAATCAGGTAGATGTGTGTCAATCCCTGGGCGAAGAATATAGAAGGAAGATTAGATTTGGTGCTCTGAGAAAAGGGTGTTTGTTTTGGTTTTGGGTATACTTATAGAAGATTTGGGGGCCCCATAGAAAAGTCTCATGCTTTTAGAATAAAATGCTAAGAAACACTGAGCCAAAAATTTTAAAAGGGAGAGTGGAAAAGGAGGACAGTGTCATCTTGTATGTGAGACCTAAAGCTGTGAATAATATGTTCTTGAAAGGGCCACATGGGTTAAAAAGACAAGAGAGCAGGGGAGGAAGCCCTCAAGGACTCCAACATCTAAGTGATAAAGTATACAACAAACTTTCCAAAAAGAAGACTGAGAAGGGGCCACCAAAGGTGTAAGCGAATGACCCAAGAAAGAGAGAATTGTCACGGAAACCAAATGAGGAAAGAATCTCAAGAGATGGGGAGTGGCTAACTGGGTCAAATTCTACAGAGAAGCCTTGTAAGGTGAGAACCGAACATCACCGACTCTGGTCAAAAAGAGGTTGCTTGTGGTCTTTGCTGAGCAGTTTAGTGGAGCTACAGAGACAGAGACTGAAGCCTACTTCCAACTGTTTGAGGAATGAATGCAAAGTGAGAAGTGGAGTTATTTATTGTAGATCGTTATTTCAAAAAATGTCTCTAGGAAGGTAAGGGGAAATATAGGTTTTTAGCTCAAGAAAAAATGTGAGGTAAAATTAAGGTTTTTCTTTAATAATGGGAGAAACTTAAGAGCTACACGTCAGTAAAGCTGGGAAGGTTGAAGACCAAGGAGAGGAAGAAATGGCACAAGGGGAACAGCCCGTAGGAAGTAAGAGGATTCTCTCACACTAAGGATTCTCAAATACTGGAGGCAATAATAGTCTTGAACAAATGGAAGATGGATACAAACTGAGATGTTTCTAAACAGTTGTGTAGAACCTGTTTAGAAGAAAACTTGTATAGAGAGTATTCTTCCAATATGGCTAAGTTGCTGGACATGGGAATGAAGGAGACAGGACAAAGGTGGAGGATACAGAGAAGTTTGGAAGGATCCTTGAAGGAAAAGGCTGAGGAAAGGAAATGGACTGATAGGGACATGCAGAATAATTGCCCATTACTGTTGAAGTGGTACTGTACTGAGAGACATAAACTTCTGGTTCTAATCTAGTTGTAAGCAGATGTCCATTCTTAATCCTGGACCTAGGGGTTGCGAAATGTGGCAGTATTACTGTGAGATGCAGCAACAGTATACTCAAGCATCAAGGGGACACTGAAGTAGATAAAAGGGCAAGTGTGCATTCTGCAAACTTGTAAAGTTATTAAGAGGTTCAACATCCCTCATAAAGATTTCAGCATCTACCTGTAAATTCCATCCTGCTTTCCTATACCTTTTGGGCAAAAACAAGCCAAATGTTTCTTCTTCCTACCAGCTGCATACACCCACTACTTTGTACTTTCAACTCTTCTTTCCATTTTTCAGGGTCATTAGGACCGGCAACAGCCATAGGAGATGCCTCTTGTTTGCAGAAAGATTGTGTCCATAGAGGCCATTTGCAATACATCAGAGGGCAAGTATGCTATCTCCATTCTGGAAAGATTATACTGTATACATAATCACCAACACTCCCTATCTTGATATGGTCAGTTAATAATCTATCTTTCCAAAGACTGCAAAGAATTTGGGAACTGTTGCTTCGGCAGAGTGTTTTCACAACTGAAATTGCTCTTAGAGATAGTAGAGGGAAAAATCAAATTAAGTCATTTCCCTCCTACTCTTTTGCTACCTACTTGGAAATCATTAGTACAAATGATAGTTAGCCTAGCAATAGCAATGCAATCAAAACAACCACATCCATCTCAGTGAACCATGTCGTTAGCTTGGGTATTCCATTGGCTGCTAATTAACAGTGACACACATTAACGGCCCCAGCAGCAGGGTCAACACAGCATTTGTAGTGCCTTAATGCAGACAGAAATGATAGATATTAAAGTCTTTTCGCCAGCCTCAAGGAAAGATGGGGAGAGAATGGAACTTGAAGTCACTTGACAGCAGATGTCACATAAAAACAGCCTCTCTAAAGCAGCAGGCTTCTTAAACCTGAGGAAAAGAGAAAGTGCTGCATAAAGAAGAGCTCCTGCTTCTAAGCCTCTGAGTAATTTTATGTTTAATTTAAGAGAATGTGAGTTTATCCCCAAACAAAGGACATCACCAACACATGGAGTCAGGATGGGCCAAGCTTTTATTCTGAAGCCTTTCCTCTATTTCCTAACTTGTTGGGGGTTTTTTTCTCTGAAAAAAATAAAAAATTTAAAAACTCATCCATGACTTTCTACCATATCATGACTGTGGTCCAAACTATGTGCAGGCAGAATCGGCAGCTATCCAGTTGGAGGCTCAAAAGTCTTCCTTCCTTTAAAGAAATCACCCTCTAACCTGCCAGAGGACCCCAGATGGACACCTCAGAAGCCCCTGTAAAGGAGCAATCATGTTATTTGGCCAAGACTCCCCAATAATTAATCCATCCTTGTGCCCTCAGGCTTTTCACCATTCCAGGCAAACAGCAGGTACTCATTAAATATTTGTTGGCTAAATGAATAAACCCACCCCGAGTTGTTATCCACTTCATCCTGACTAGCTGATCAGATTATAGTCTGTGCCTATTCCTGAGCAATGTCCAGAGAGGCTAAAAGATTAGTTTGGGATGGGATGGGAGTGAGCAGAGGTGGCATTCAGGGAACATCTGGAGAGTGACGCGAGCAGGGTGCAGGGTAATGAAGGGCAGCTTGAGGGCCTCGGGCATCTGTCAGGAGAAAAGATGAAATGATAAGGGGTGATAGCAAAGACAAAGGTGCCTGCCTCTGACCCTCTGAAAGCAAGCAAAGAGGGCTTTTTCTTTTGAAGAGAAATGTGAATCCCAGCTCAGCACTCTGGCGCTTCCCTTCTCTGTTCCCCCTTCGCCAGTCTCCAAGGAAGCAGACTGTGTTTGTTTGTTAAGCACAGCACTGCAATACACAAACAGATTGGCACAAATTTATGCCAGCCTTTCTTGTTTAAAAACATGAATTATTCAAGAAATATTACAATATTAATTAGAAATCATTAAAATACGAGTGTTGGGGGAGGGAAGAATGAGATGGTGCATTAGCAAAATCACATTTAGCCCAAATATAAAGTGTGCCAAAGCTGCTTAATCATTGTTTTGATAGTCAAAATACCATCATATCAGTTTCACAGTACAGGGAAAAGGAAGCCTCTTGGAAGTCTCTGCTTCCCATTATTGTTGGTGAAATTAATTATTTATGGAGCTCGGGCAGTGTACTAGTTTCTCCAAAAGATGCAAACAAGGCGAGGTTTCTGAGAAAAATCAGAGCCGTAAACAGTTCTGACACACACACCCAGCCAGTGAGTAATGATCAAGGGTACGAGGGTCTTTTGCTTGGACTTTTCAGTTTGCTCAATGTTTTCAGTTTTCAGCCTCTGGAAGAATCACAAAGTGAATATTGTTACTAAAGAATGCCATGTAAGATGTAAGCTATCAGGAATATCATTCCTGAGAAATATTAATATATATAAATCTGGAAAGTCAATGTTACCTTTACAAACTATGGAGGGCAGCAAGAAAGAACCCAGATCCTGGAAGATGTTCACTGCATTGAGTGATTTGGACCTAGAGGATTCACTAGTGGTGATTATTTTATATTTATTGTAGAGTCCACAACTACAGCTTTTCACAAATGTATACATAACTTCTGCAAATGTTAAATGTTACAACACTGGTAAATGTGTATATTCTATATACAAATATGACACTGGCACACACATATGGTGATCATTTAAAAATGGTACATTTTGAAATAAAAGAACAAGAGACAAAATGAGCCGTTTATCTCAGGTTTAAGGGGGGCCGATTTGACAGCTGAATTAACTATTTCATGATGGTAGGGTATCATCCTGAGGCTGCTGCCATGGAACACCAATAGAATCCTCATGACCTTAATTGATTACAATTGCTTCCAACTCGGCACCAGTCGATGAGCAAGTGATTATCACATCCTGCAGGATATGGGCAAGAAAGTAAAAGCAGAGTCGCAGAGAGCCAGTATTGAAAGCTAGTTCATCTTTTTTGTTCCATTTAACTTAGTTTATGCCCAGCAATGGGCCGTGGCCAAGCCCAAGCACTATCAGCACTGACTCTAAGATGTGTACATGGACCAAGGCAGAAGGAGCCACTGAATCTTATCACTTGTTTCAAGTTGAGATGACCTCAGAACAATTTGAAGGTACTCAGGCCGTGCTGTTTCTGCCTCACTTAAAATATTAGCCTATTCTGTTGCATGATGAAAGCACCAAGTCTATTGCTCCTTGAGATGAGGGCCTTGGTTGTATTCCCACTGAATCTCAGGACACATTTCCACATATGAAGATGAAGAGATGACCGGGCACAGTGGCTCACGCCTGTAATCCTAGCACTGTGAGAGGCCGAGGCTGGTGGATCACCTGAGGTTAGGAATTCAAGACTAACCTGGCCAATATGGTGAAACCCTATCTCTACTAAAAATATAAAAATTAGCCTAGCGTGGTGGTGGGCACCTGTAATTCCAGCTACTCAGAAGTCTGAAGCAGGAGAATCACTTTAACCCAGGAAGCGTAGGTTGCAGTGATCCGAGATAATATCACTGCACTCCAGCCTGGACAACAAAGCAAGACTCCATCTCAAAAAAAAAAAAAAAAAAAAAGATGAGATTAAAGGTGAGGTTTGAAGCAGGTGTGATTGGAGTATAAAATCAGGAAATCAAGTGGGTCTAGATAGAAACATGTGGTAACTGAAGAAAAAGAAATGAATCTAGAAGCAAAAGGAGGACAGTCAAAGGAAAGACAAACCCAAAAAAAGCCAGTCACAAATACCAGGTAGGAATCTAGACTCCATGGCAGACCAAAGTCTTGGGAACAATAATGATCAGAAAGGAAAAGATGCATGAATTCTCTAGGCCCCACTCCACTGGGGGCTTTTTATTCTTTGTCACAATGTTTATTTCCTCTCACAGAACACCTTAAGTTTGCCGAGGGAATCTTCTGACACCCAGGATCAGGCTTCAATATGTTCTATACATGTTTGTGGAATGAATGGCTTAATGATTTTCATATTGGTCCTACTCCATCTAGAGACCAGCAAATGTTCAGGAAATCTAAATTAATGTACTTCCCATGGGATACATATGAATTGACCAATATTACTAACAGGAGTGAGACAGGGCTTAGAACAACTGTGACTATTTATAAAAATCAAGGCTAACTGAGACCTTTACAGAACTTTATAAGTTAGGTAACTTTTCAGACTCATTTGGCAACCCCCAAACAGCAACTGACTTTTAACATTTGCATTGACTTTTTGCATATTGCTTAATATTGCCATATATTGCTTGTTACAATATGTGTTGATACTTTTCTTTCTTGTGAACCTGAACCCTCTTTCTCTTCACTTTGCTAAGACAACATAAAGACCTGCCTTCAATCACTATGAGCTCTTTAGATACATATATGTATTAACTTTCTTCACACACACACACACACACGTTCACATAAAAGGAAAATAAAGTCGATTAACATTTTTATTGGAGTCACCTATTTTTTGTGAATGTTTTTTAACTTATGGGAGTGAGAATGCATTACTTTTTTAAGACTGCAATAATAAGCTGCAATAGTAGCCCAGAAAAAAACAAGCAGCAGAATAAAATAAAGGTACAAATCCATTTGGAAGAAAATACAAGTGTAATGAGATACTTGACCCCACAAGCATGACCTCAATAGCTGATCAAAAGCATTGTGCCTTCCAAATAATCAGGATGCAATTTAATGCGATAGAAATTGCCCAGGTTACAAGATCAGCTGTCACAGTTTAGATTTTCTTGAGTTCATGTTTATAGCCTCTGAACATCTCTGCAGAATAATATACTCAAAAAAAGAAAAGAAAAAAGAAAAAAAAAGCATGACTCCACTTGAAGAAAGTAACATAACAAATGGTTCTGGATTAATTCACTAACTGATCAGGCTGTCAGGTCAAGTTCAAGTTTATTCTTCTGATGTTCTGTTTCTGCTACCAAAGCAAAGTACAGGAGAGGTGGTAACAATGATGATGAAACTTACCTCAAATGGTTATTCTCCAGTTGCCATCATGGACTAAACCACGTATATCAAACCTCTATCCTCTGGGGTGTAATATAAGACCAATAGAAAGTGTGGCTTCCCTCAAAGGGGGAAATTTTAAGTTGAGTAGAAATATGCATGAATGTAACACACACATCATGTGCACACATACTCAGTACTGAGTTATTCACAAATATAAAATACTCTTAAAACTTAAGTACTACTTGAAACTATCTAGTATGTGTACTCCAGGATCATTAGTGACCTCCTAGATCCAGTGGGATCTTCCAGGAAAAGAAAACACATTCCAAAGCACCACAACCATTAGAAACTTTTGAACTAGGGGTCAGCCTACCTGAACCATAGAGGTGTGCCTCTGAGAACACTGATAGTGCTACCGGGCTCCTGCAGATCCTAGAACAAAAGCAAGAGGAAGAACCCCCCATCTACTAGCTAAAAGACCCTGTCCTGGACTGTATACCTCTTAGTACTTTTCACTAAAAATAAAACTCCAGAAATCTGCATTTTGCATGTTGAAAGGCTATCACTTATAGTACTCAGTTTTTGTCAACCCTGGCCTCAGTGAAAACCCATCGTGTCCTATATACGTCTAGGGAATGACACCATCAGGGCTTTCCATGACTTCCCCTAGGCATTCTTCTACCTCCTCATGGCATTCTCAGTGAATAGCTTCCAGATGTTAGAGTCTGGCTAATGCTAATTAGAATTAGTTGATACCATAACATGAACCGACACAGTCAAAAGTAGATACGATGCCTATGTGCGTGTTAAAAATTGCAGAAGAGGTGAACCTTTCTATTCCACAATCATATAAAAATATGCTCCGTAGTGAATCTCTGTCAGACATCTTGTCATCATTAATTCTTCCCTTTGGAAACCTCGCAATATAGCAGCCTTTTTTGATAGAGATTGAAATACCCTGTATAGTGCACTGTTGTCTCAACCTAATATAGAATTTACTGCAGCAAGAAGAAAATAACCGGGGGTCTCGAAATGAAAGTTTCATTCAGTGTCTCTTACTGTTTCTTTTTTTAAAGAGATAAATAAAACCCTCAAGGAATCTGCATCTTGCTCCTTGCAAAGACTCACATAGAATATGCTTGAGCTGATGTCAGTGTTCAGTTTGGGAGTCCTCTGTGAGTCAAGGTGCAAAGGTGGCATAGAACACTAACACTTTCATACTGGAAAGCTACACCTCCCTAAAATTAAAGCCAAGAAACCAGAGCAGAGGAGACAAGTAAATATCCCCTTTTCCTGTGGCACCTCCTGCCTAATGGGAATTGTAGTTAATGGTCTGAATCGAAAGTGAAGTCTTGTTTTATGGAATGCTCACTCTTTGTTAAGCAAAGCTGTTTGGACGAAGGACCATTCTATTGATTTAAAAATTGATTTCTTTTTTCCCCCTTCATATAACTAAAACACGGCTCACAAATCACAGCTCTTTTATTTTTCTGGCTGCAACCTAGGCTAAATCTCTCCCAACCTACTCACTGAGGGATGTCTGATGGAGGTGTTGGAGGAGGAAGTGGGAACATTTGGACAGAGATTGTTCAAGATTCTATTAAAGGTTTCAAGTGGCTTCCTTTGAACATTTGGTAATTTATATTTTGAGTCCCTTGGTGTAATTATTGTAATTATCATTAATCATCAACTTCCAGACCCAGTCGAAATGCAGAACGTTGGAAAGGTCAAAGCAGTGGAGAATTCTACTACTCTTCACTGAAGATATGAGGCATTAACATTCTGATGCTCTACTTGTGTGACAAAGATTGTAATGAAAACAGAAAATATCACAAGATTAATGTGTTCTCATGATAAGAATTATCATAGGGAAAGGAAAATGTAGAACAAATTTAACCCACTCCTGTCACCGAAACAGGTGGAGAGATAGGTTTGGGCTAAGGGCTGTGGTAGTTCAGCCTGGTCCTTCTGAAGATGAGCATGTCCTCCTTCTTTAGTGGAGTAACCAAAGCTAAGGAACTAACACAGGAGCAAGTCAGGTCATATTTTGGATAATTCATTGGAGCCCTGGTTGTCCGTTTGGCTCCTTTTCTAGATATCTATCTCCCAATCAGATTATTCACTGGACCTTCAAATCCATCTCACAAGTGCCTCCTGGAAATCCACTGAATGCTCACAACAGAATTCACCATCTTTGCCCCAAATCAAATCCAACTCCTGTGGACAGAAGAGAATAGTGCTTCAATATCAAAATTCTGGAGGTTCACACACCTGCATCCAAATCCCAGTTTGGCCACTTATTGTTCAATCCTGGGGAAAATGTTTGTCTTTTCCATTCCTCCATTATCCTATTGGTAAAACGTACTTAATAGTAGATACTGCTATATTGAAGTGAGATAATATACCTAATATAACTAATAATATATGTAATACTATGCCTTAGCACATAGAAAGTACTCAATAAATGTCAGCTACTTTTAAAAATCATGATTCCTTCATTATTATGAAATCCATCCAGTTACTTCAGCAGGAAAAGATAAAACTGGGAATTATTCTATATTTCTCAATTTCTATTACACTCACACAGGCAGAATGAAGCCAAGACCTGTCAATGTATCATCTTAATCTCCCAAATATCTTTTCTTCCAATTTCCATTGCTGCTGCCTTAGTTTGGACCTCATAACTCTTCAAAATTAATGTAATCCCAAAATTAATGTAGTCATCATCCTCATACCTACACCTTTGTCCTGTTCTAAACCATCAGCCATAGTGGAAAAAAAATTATCTTCAAATGCATGAACGTCATAATGGCCTTCTCCTGCTGAAATGCCCTCAGTGGCTTTCCAGCACATTCCACTACAGTTCAGATTCCTTAGGAAAATATGTAAGACCCTCCACAATTGAGCCTCAGCTTCCCTTCCCATCCTCACTCCTTTTCAGCATCTTCACATTCCCCATGCTTCAGCCATGTCAAATTTCCTGCAATCCCAGCACAGTCTTCCATTTCTCTTGCCTCCATGCTCCTGTAAATTTTGTCAATTTACATCTGGTAAATCTCTTCTAATTCTTAAATCACTTAGCTCAGGCATCATCACCTCTCTTGGAAAGCTTTCTCTACCTTTCTTCTCCCCCGAGTAGTTTTTAAGTGTTCCTTATCTGTCCTTGAAGCACTTAAAATAGGCTTCTCTCAGTATGTATGTTAAATTACAATATGTGTAAGTTCCCGTCCCCGACTAGGCCATGAACTCCTGGAAAATAGATACTGTTCTTTCATCTGTATGAAGACATTACCTATCACTGTGCCTAGTATGAAGGAGATACCTAATACATTTTCTCAAATAAATTTACATATTCATCTTCTCTCTCTTGCTATCGATTATTATGAATGGGAAGGGAAATAAAATAAAATTCAAGTAATTCTTTTTGGTTTCTTATTAACCATTAAGGCAGGAAATGAGTTGGAAAAAATTCCTGAAGTCAAAGGGAAACTAAAGACTGTGAATTATCTATACTTTTCCAAGATTATTCAGGTTCTTTTCATTGTCTACTGAAAAAAGACAATGTAAGGCCTACTGAAATGCACCAGCAGGCTAAAGATAATTGTGGTAATTTTCTGAAATGTGTCCCCTAAATTGCCCCTGCATAATAGAAAAGGAATTGAGTGACATTATGAAAAAGAATTTTTTAAAGTTAACTTTTCATGATAGCGGGGATCTAGGGAAATTCTACTACACAACCAATTTTCTGCAGGTACAGTAAGGGAACCAGCAGGAAAGGCCATAAAGAACAATAATTCCACTTGACAGTCTGAAGGTATAGAAGTCCAAGGAGTCAGTTCTAGTATGCTGCAGAAGGTGTGCTATGTTTGTCATTTTGCCAGAGGCAAACAACATGAGAGTGGTAAATCCTATCGCTGATGCCTCTGTCTGAAGAGTCCCTTTCTATACTCCTACTAATGTGAGAGAATGACAAGCTTCTCCATAGAACAGAGGTTGCTGAGACCCACTTGGAGAGCTCAGGAGAGTTTAAGAGCACAGGACCACAAGAGCTATGCTAGTGGACAGTCTCTGGGGATGAACCATCCAGGTAGACTGTTCACTGCTGGAGGCAGTGATGTTGGAGGAAAACAAAAACATAGTCAAGAAGAAAAGCAAACTTTGTAGCTGCAAAAGTAGTACTGAGGCCTGAGGGGAAAGATCAGCCAGGAAGTGAAAAATTGGAAACAAAAACAATGTCAGAAGATGGGTTAAGTGTGAAATGGGTCAGGGCAAGTGATGCAGGATGACGCCAGTGGATGAAGCAAGGGAGCCAGAGGGTGAACCTTTATGAGCTGCATCCTATGTGGAGTATAGGTGGTTGGAGTTCTTAAAGAAGCTGTTAGGGATTACACAGCAAGTACCCTTTTACAGAAAAAGAAAAATATAAAAGTTTGTTTCAAGTGTTTATATTACATGGCACCATGATGAGAAAATGGAGGGAAATCACTCATGAGACTGAAGAGTAGAGCAATGCAACCACAGAAAGGAAAGCGAGGACACCACCACAGAAGTGACATGTGCCTAGATGGGGTCAGCAGTTCTAACAGCAGCCATCCTGTCTTCATCTGAGGGGCTGTTGGCTCTTGACAAAAACTTCCACGGGTTCAATCACTCCCACCCTCTTCTCTGAACCTTCTCTCTCCCAACTCAGCTGTGATCCGGCTTCTCCTACTCTGCCTATCCCTCTCAGGATGACAAAACTGTCTGCTGGTCTCTCTTGCTTTTTAATTCAGTTTCTCCATAAGACACTGTCTCCCAGCTCATTTTTCCTGGGTGATGTGTTCCATAGTCTGTGATTAAGGTCCCCATATGCTACACCCTGACCAGGCACAGGGCAAAGAGAAGTATCTTCCCAAGCATGTGCTCATGTATTGAAGAAGGTACTCAGAACAGTAAGAATTCTAAAAACTGCTAATAGCCTTGGTAGGAAAACATTTATAGTAGTTGTTAAAGAAAACCAAGTTTTGAAGAATTAAATGGTTTGTTTTGTGCCATCCCATAAATCTGGTAGGTAGCGAAGAGATATCTGACCTATTTCCAATTGTGTATTTGGTACCCAATCCTACATAGAAGTGAATTAACACTTTCAGCAAAGACTTAGGACAAACTCTTAAGAACTCAGAAATCTGAGACATGACAATGAAAGTCTCGGAGGAATCAGAGTTTCATCTATTCCTAATTCCAAATAATCACTGGAGTTTTGACTCTAGTCAAAAGGAAAATATGCACATTAAAAACAATAGGTTTGGGGCTAAACAGATTATAGCTCGAATGAGCTATGTGTAGCATGTGGGGTCCTTGATGACAGGCTATGGAACACATCGCCCAGGGAAAATGAGCTGAAAGACAGTGTCTTATGGAGAAACTGAAGTGTACACATTGCCCAGGGAAAATGAGCTGAGAGACAGTGTCTTATGAAGAAACTGGGGGATTCCCAGTTAAACTCATCAAGATAACTTTAAAATAAATATAGGGGAACACTCCCAGATGTAACTATGCAACCAGCTACTGTGGAAGGAATCATGTGTGACCCTGAAAAAAAAGAACACTAGAGTTAAGAATATCTAATTATTTTAGATGAAAAAAATACTTGAGAAAGAGTTGCAACCAATCTTGAAGCCCTAAGTAATGGTAAGTAGATTTTAAGAAAGATAAAGGAGTAAAGAATATGGTATCACTAAGATTTGATGATCTGATACTCTGGTTAAAATACCAGTTGAAATGTATTCCCTTTTGGTTATAAATAAGCTCATTAGAAGGAAGGATTAGTAAGTCCTACTCAATATGGCCCTAAACAGGATATCCACACACATACCCCACTTCCTGCAGTCGCCTCTAGAGGGCAGAAAAGCGTCTGGGTTGACAGGGTAAGTACTGGCTGCTACTGCAAAGCATTCTGCTATCCCAGAAAACCCAGTGCTACCCTGAGTTGTATCCAAACCAGAGGTTAAGTACTGAATGCAGATGACAGATCATAATCCTGGAACCATATGAAATTAATGTCCAGCATCAGTACGAATGTCAAAAAAATCATATGAGGTATAAAAGATTCAAAAGATAGTATGTGAATAGAAAGAGTAATAGATAAACAAGCCAAGCTAATAAAAATGTGTTACCAGGTGAGAAATTTGGGCTGAAGGAGAAAATCAAAACCAAAGTTACTCACATAGTTGTTAAGAACATGGACTCCTGGGCTACACTGACTGGGTTCAAATCCCATCCCCACCAATTGCTAGCTATATATGGTACTGGGTAACTTATGGAGCCTCTTTGTGCCTTACAAATTTATTTATAAGATAGAGATGATAATACTACATATCTCACAAGCCTTTGTGCTTATTAAATAAGTTAATTTATGGAAAGCATTTAGGAGAATCTGAAGCACATAGTAAACTATATATTTGCTATTATTAGTATCCAAGTATATATCATACAGTTTAGAAATTTCAACATGAAGTAAAGGCTAACACAAAACTCCAGGGCTAGTTAACAGGCCATGGCAACATTAATTGAATTAATACTATTTTTCAGTGCCCATTATATGTTGGGCACTTTGCTAGTTACTTGCAACGTTACAGTAAATAGCAAGACTGTATAAAGGTATTCAAATTATATGCCTGTATGGATACTAATGCTCCTGAGGACAGAAGTGAACTAGAGAGCATTAACATTAAGAAAATTAAAGTTCTTCTTTGTTTCCTCCTTTTCTGGAAAATTTAGTATGAAAGCCATTCCGTTGGACCATCTGGGATAGTAATGAGGGAAGCCATGGTGGCCCAAAGCTGTGCATTAGAGCTCTTGGAAATAAGAAAGGGGAAGGTGGGGGAGAGAGATCATCATGGGCATCAGAGCCCAAGTGGAGTGAGGAGGATATCCAGGTGCAGGGTCTGGAACATAGCAAAATGTCACATGCTGAAGAAGGTAAGCAGGGCATTATACACAGAGGAATTGATCAAAAGATTGACTATATAAGGGTGAATGGGAACCAGGTTCCTCACTAATGAGGAAGGAAGTTACAAAGAAAGAACACCAGAAAAAGCCCTGTAGTATTGGATTGGATGCATCCATGTGAAATCAGATGTTTTTCTTATACAGATAAATAGATGTAGTAATAAATACAGATTGAGTCAATTGCCAACATGATGTCCCCATCACCCTAGGATAATTTAGTGTGTATTTCCTACAAAGAAGGATATTCTCCTACCTAATCCAATCCAGAAATGCAGGTTTTTCCTAAAGTTTTAGGTGTCTGCCTGGCTGTCACCGCCACCTCAGCAGTACGGGTCTGTGACTGGAGCTGGTTTTAGGGCAGGCCAGGAGAGAGAAAAGAGGGGTGGGGGAAACAACAAAGATCTTCCCCCACTCTCTCAGGCTCATAGGAATCCCCTTTCCTAGTCCTCCGGTCAGAAAGAACGCAGGATTCCCCTAAAAATTCTGTTGCTTGCACCCAAGCACAGTTTCCTGATTTGGCCTACCCTTGGGCCAAAGCTGGGAGAGAAAGGAATGAAGGGTGAGGGGCAGCTCAGACTCCCACCACCTTAATAGCTCTCCATGTTCTGTCTTTCCTCTCCAATCCACCTGCTATTGTTTACATTTCTGTCATTAGGTAGTTGTCCTTCGTGTGTCTTCTAACCACTCTTCAGTTGTTATTACTAGGATAGACTTTATAGGGCCTATTTCTTCTTGGTAGATACTAGAAGTCCCAGTTTCTATTCTATATCTGTCCATGGGGAAGGCCAGCTTTATGAGGGCACAACCTGTACAGTCCTATGTGGTCCTGTGCTCAGAAGGGCCCTGTGCTCAGCTTAATGCTCTATTGTTGCTGTCTTGACATCCTTAATGATTTTATCTTTGAACGTGGGTGATTGAAGTTCCATGAACTAATGGTGCACATGCAAGAGCAAAAGATAACACAGAATATCCATGTGCACTACCAATCCTTTCTGTCCCCATTAGCATGTAGCATTCATGGTGCTGGTGAGTATAAAATTTCAGTAGACCCATAATTCATGAGAGTGCATTGAGACTCAAAGCAAGCACAAGGTCAGAGCAATACATCAATAACAGAGTAAGAAGGGGTGCTGCTAGCCATAATCTCTGTCAGACAGAACTTGCTTTGAACACAGAAAAAAGACAGTGGTGTTTTAAGAAGCATAAATACACCGGGGAAACTTATCACATCCTTTTTTACTCATGTTTCTTCCCTATGTTAGCTAACAACTTACAGTAAAAAAAAAAATGATTTAGAAGGAAAGATAATTATTCCCTTATAAAATAGTTCCTTTTCTTTTCTGCTCTCTTACTCATCAGTAGTTCAAAGTAGGAAGTATTGGTAGAATGTGAGCAAAGCAAGAAGTAAAATAAAAACAGTTGAGGTAGTTTTGTGTGGCATTTTCACTGTTCTGGCAAGAATAAAATACACATGCACATATGATTTGTGTAATTTCAGTGATTCTCTATATGAATTGAAAGCTCTCGTATTTGTATTTAAAACTGGCATTACACAATATAAAGATGAATGGTAAAATTCATGCTAATAATTTAACATTTTAATTTTATCTTTTACTTAGAATAACATTAAGTGGCAAATTAAAAAACACTATAAGATGAGACATAGACCACGGAAAAAAGGAAAAAGCTTTGCATTTCTACTTTTAGTGGCATTTTTTTTCCTGTAATTTGAACGAGGAGTTTCATATTTTCATTTTGCTGGGCCTGAGAGCTATGTAGCCATTTCTCTCTATCAGTTTTGGCCTAAATCCAAGTCCAATTTTCTCCTAAGAAGCTCTCAGTTCACTTGCTCTATTTTCCTCCCCAGTCCAATCCAGCCAATAACCCCGTTCACCCATTCCACCCTCAATTCAAGAATAGTGTTGTTAACCCACAGGCTAGGCTCCAAATCCGGAATACTCTTGAGGTAAGACTAAGCAGTGGGCTCTCTAAATACTCTTGAGGGACAGTCAATTTGATTTGTTGGCCATATTTTTTGTTTCATTATCTTTGCAAGAACATGGCCAGCCCTGTTTGCCTATGTCTCAGCAGCAGTAAAATTCTCAAGTAATCAGATTAGTTGCAAAATTAAATTGACTCTCAATCTATGCCAAAATTTGCCATCATGAACCTTGGGGAATGACAGATTTAGAATCTGAATGAGACTTGGCATGCTGTTTAAGATTATTGGTTTTCGTGTGTAAAACTACAGTAGCAATATCAACTTCAAAGAATTGGAATGGATTATATGAAACTGCATATAGTAGCATATAGAAGTTGCTCAATAATGCATATATATTTGCCCTTGGCCATTGGTCAATTATAAATCATTGTCCAAATAGCTTGGTGTGTTCTATACTGCAGTTCTGTTCCCTCCTTCAACCTTGATATGGTTTGACTCTGTGCCCCCACCCAAATCTCACCTTGAATTGTAATAATCCTCACATGTCAAAGGCTGAACCAGGTGGAGATAACTGAATCAGGGGAGTGGCTTTCCCCATGCTGTTCTCATGATAGTGAGTGAGTTCTCACCAGATCCGATGGTTTTATAAAGGGCTTCCTTCTTTGCACAGCATTTCTCCTTTCTGCCACCATGTAAAAAAGGACGTGTTTGCTTCCTCTTCCACCATGATTGTGTTTCCTGAGGCCTCTGCAGCCATGCACAACTGTGAGTCAATTAAACCTCTTTCCTTTATAAATTACTCAGTCTCAGGTATTTCTTCAAAGCAACATGAGAATGGACTAATACAGTAAATTGGTACCACAGAGAGTGTACCTAAAGATACCTAAAAACGTGGAAGCGATTTTGGAACTGGGTAACAGGCAGAGGTCGGAACCATTTGGAGGGCTCAGAAGAAGACAGGAAAATGGGAAACTTTGGAACTTCGTAGAGACTTGTTGAATGACTTTGACCAAAATATTGATAGTGATATAGATAGTGAAGTCCAGGTTGAGATGGTCTCAGATGGAGATGAAGAACTTGTTGGGAACTGGAGTAAAGGTTACCTTTGCTATGGTTTAGCAAAGAGACTGGCAGCATTTTGCCCCTGCCCTAGAGATCTGTGGAACTTTGAACTTGAGAGAGATGATTTAGGGTATAGTGGTAAAGTGTTCAAGAGGAAGCAGGATTAAGTTTGAAAAATTTGCAGGCTGACCATGTGATAGAAAAGAAAAACCCATTTTCTGGAGAGAAATGCAAGCAAGCTGCAGAAATTTGCATAAGTAACCAGGAGCCGAATGTTAATCACCAAGACAATGGGGAAAATGTCTCCAGGGCATGTCAGAGACCTTCATGTCAGCCCTTCCTGTCACAGACCTGGAGGCCTAGGAGGAAAAAATGGTTTTCTGCACCAGGCACAGGGCCCCCTTGCTGTATGCAGACTGAGGACACGGTGCCCTGTGGGCCAGCTGATTCAGTTCCAGCCATGGGTAAAAGGGACCAAGGTACAGCTTGAGCTGTGGCTTCAGAGGGTACAAGCCCCAAGCCTTGGCAGCTTCCATGTGGTGTTGAGCCTGTGGGTGCATAGAAGTCAAGACTTGATGTTTGGGAACCTCCGCCTAGATTTCAGAGGATGTATGAAAATGCCTTCATGTCCAGGCAGAACTTTGCTACAGAGGAAGAGCCCTCATGGATAACCTCTGCTAGGGCAGTGTGGAAAGGAAATGTGGGGTTGGAAACCTCACACAAAGCTCCCACTAAGGCACTACCTAGTGGAACTGTGAAAAGAGGGCCACTATCCTCCAGACCCCAGAATGGTAGATCCACTGACAGCTTGCACCATGTGCCTGGAAAAGCCACAAACACTCAATGCCAGCCCATGACAACATCCAGAATGGGGGCTGTACCCTGCAAAGCCACAAGGGCAGAGCTGTCCAAGGCTATGGGAGTGCATCATTGTGCCCTGGGTGTGAGATATGGAGTCAAAGGTGATCATTTTGGAACTTTAAGGTTTAATGACCGTTTTATTGGATTTTGGACTTGCATGGGGCCTGTAGCCCCTTTGTTTTGGCCAATTTCTCCCATTTTGAATGAGTGTATTTACGCAATACCTGTAATCCCATTGTATCCAGTAAGTAACTAATTTGCTTTTGATTTTACAGCCTCATAAATGGAAGGAACTTACCTTGTCTCAGGTGAGACTTTGGACTTGGACTTTTGGGTTAATGCTGAAATGAGTTAACAACTTTAGGGGACTGTTGGAAGGGCATGATTGTGTTTTGAAATGTTAGGACATAAGATTTGGGAGGGGCCACAGACAAAATGATATGTTTTGGATCCGTGTCCCCACCCAAATCTCACCTTGAATTGTAATAATCCTCACGTGTCAAGACCAGGACAAGGGGGAGATAATTGAATCATGGGGGTGGTTTCCCCCATGCTTTTCTTGTGATAGTGAGTGAGCTCTCACAAGATCTGATGGTTTTCTTAGGGGCTTCCCCCTTCACTTGGCACTTCTCTCTCCACCATGTGAAGAAGGATATGTTTGCTTCCCCTTCCACCAAGATTGTAAGTTTCCTGAGGCCTCCTTAGTCATGCAGAACTGTGAGTCTATTAAATCTCTTTCCTTTATAAATTACCCAGTCTTGGGTATTTCTTCATAACAGCATGAGAATGAACTAATTCATTTAGTGGCTATTTCAAAAATAACACATCCATTTCAAACTGCCTTGTGAAATAAAGCAACTAGGATCTGAAATTACTGTGAGTTGTGGGAATAATCATATTCAGAAGAGTTCAAGATGTACTTTGACTTAATCACTTTCCTGCCCTTCTCTTCTTGCCTTTACCATTTTCCTCAAAACTTCAAATCTGAACATTTCTTTGTTCTTCAGAAACCATGGAAACTGATCAAATCCTGCCACATTCTTTCCAAAGCTCTTCTTCTGTTATGCTCTTTTCCCACCTGATCAAATCAACTTACAGAAATGTCTTTGCTTGTAAAATTTATAGAGAGAAATAGACTCACCCTCTGCCAAAATGATGAGAACACTAAAAATGGCCATGATCAGAAAACAAGCACTGTGGTTTAATTTGAGCAAAGTGATTTTTCAGGGGCATAGCATTAAAAGCTAAAATTATACTAGTCCTTAACTTACTATCACATGGCCTATTCTCAAAATAAGATATTTTCAAACACATTATGTTTATTCTTTATCTATATAGTTTTATGTGGATCTATTTGATGCAATCAGGGTACCAAAAATAAAACAAAAAATAAACACACACAGACATTCATAAGTTTGACCCCACCCCCATTCACAACTTTGATAGGTGTTCCTGTTTTGGCTTATGGTTTCTATAATTTTCTCTAGGACAGAAGAAAGACACACTAAGTGATGTGAGATTAAAATAGGAAGGACAAGTCTTGCCTAAGCAAGTGAATGATTTACATGTCCCATGTGCATACAGTTTGTTGCAGTATCCCTCAATTATTTATGGTACAGGGATAGCACAGATAAAAGAATCGTAGCATCTCAAGGTTGGAAGTGCTTAAAGGTCATGCAGTTCAGTCACATATATGATGGTTAATTTAACTCCGTAGCCTTCTTCCTGTACCAGGCAGACTTCTAGCATGTGCTTAAATATCTTTAGCTGTGGCAAAAGGCTAGCTCATTTCGTCCTTGAGTAATTCCATTAGATTTTGGCCCAATCTAAAGGACAACGCTTTCTATTCCCTCTGTAACTTCTATACCTATTCTTTGATGATGAAAGGCAAGGACCATGCTTTTCAATCTTTGTATCTTGGTGCTTATTATAGTGTTCAACCAACACGTAGTAGGGTTTCATTAAGTGTTTATGGAATAAAATCGAAATACAGAGATAATAATTGTGTCACCCAGGCCATCTTCTCTTCAGGCCAAATATTCCCCAGTTCCTTTAAGACTTCTTCTTTAGTTATGATTTTAACTTCCTAATCATCCTGGAACCTTCTCATTGAGTGACTTTTGTCATCTCTTTCTAAATATGTTGTCTCCAGAATGAAACAGAATATTGGAAGTTCATTTTTGTAAGTACAGAGAATAGTATGCTGAAAGCTCCATTAACCTAGGGACTGCTTTTCAACTAATACAGTGCAGAATTAAAGTATCTCATGTCAGCAGTGATCTCCCATAGAAGGATATTGAGATTACACCACTCTACCAACGGTTTTCATAACCAACTCTCTCTTCTCTCTACAACTGTTTATACTATATATATATATATATATAGTATATATATATATACACAACACACACACACACACACACACACACATATATATATATAAATAAATAAAATGAACTTTACTGCAGAGGAGAGCCTTCATGGAGAACCTCTGCTAGGGCAGTGTGGAAAGGAAATGTGAGGTTGGAACCCTCACACAAAGTCCCCACTAAGGCACTACCTAGTGGAACTGTGAAAAGAGGGCCATTGTCCTCCAGACCCCAGAATGATAGATTCATATAAATATATATATATATATACACATATATAATACACACACACACATACATACACTCACACACACACATACATATAAACACACACATATGTATATATAGATATGTGTATGTTTGTGTGTATATATATAATTTATTTTGCCAGTACAAGCACAGAATTTAAATATAACCTTATTTGGGACTAGAAACATCTGGCAGACATCAGACTCACCCAGATTTGATCCTGATGCTGTTTATTATTGGTTGTGTGATGCTGACAAACTACTCTCACTACTCTCACTTTGCTTTGTTAATGGGAGATAAAACATGAATTATTTAGGATTTATCTTTTGAGAGACAACTGGAAGAACAGAAGTGTCACTTAGTGAATTAGGAAATACTACAGGAGGAGAAATTTGATAATAAGTGGAGACTTGGCATTAAAAATTCTGTTTTATATGTTTAAGTTGGAATGCCTGTTAAACAATTAAATGGTAATAGCAAAGTAGGAAATAGAAAGGCCAGGAATATAGACAAAAGAATAGTCTAGGCTGGAAATATAAATCTGGAAACTCAAAGATATAGATATATATATGAAGTCATGAGAATTGGTAAGTTTCCTTGAGAATGAGAATGGAGAAGAGTATACTTGAGCCCTTCAATATTGGAAAGAAACAGTGATGGATACCAAAACAAAAGAGAGACAGAGAGAGAGAGGGAGGGAGAGAGAGAGAGAGAGAGAGAGAGAGAGAGAGAGAGAGAGAGAGAGAGCGAGCAGTGGGATAGAAGGGAAAAGCATAGATGGTAATGGTAAAATCTTGGAAGGTACAGAGTCTCAAGACAAAGAACTTAATTACCACCACTTTCTGTCAAATTCTCCTGAAATCTGGAGAAATCTGAAGATTTGTACATTATCGCCATTCAATCTCCAGCCCCTGGAACACTGCCTCATAAACTGTAGGCCCTCATTAAGTGGTAAACGTTATTATTTTAGATCTTGACTCAGTCATCCAAAATATTCATTTTAAATCTTTTGGCTTTCATAGTTTTGCCCAATCACAAATTTAGAATAGAAGTCATGACAGGTGCATAATAAATGGTTCTTCAGGGCTGAAATAGATTGGCTAACCAGTACCCCTTTGATATGTTACCAGTACAGTATCATAACTGTATATAATGGTGGTAGTATTTTCTCCATATTTTTCTTTTTTGCACCAAGGAATAGTGTGGAAGACCTAACCCATTGTTCTGCTACTGAAGAACATGTTACTTATAATCAGTTATCCAATATTACAGCCTAATAAGTCTGAAACGGTATATCTTTTTGCAATGTTCCAGTCCAAATCTCATCTTGAATTCCCACATGTTGTGGGAGGAACCTAGTGGGAGATAATTGAATCATGGGCACAGATCTTTCCCATGCTGTTCTCATGATAGTGAATGAGTCTCCCAAGATCTGATGGTTATTATAAGGGGGAGTTTTCCTGCACAAGCTGGGTGACTGCTGCTATCCACCTAAGATGTGACTTACTCCTCCTTGCCTTCTGCTATGATTTTGAGGCCACCCCAGTCACATGGAACTGTAAGTCCAATTAAACCTCTTTCTCTTGTAAATTTCCCAGTCTCAGTGTGTCTTCATCAGCAGTGTGAAAACAGACTAATACAAAGACAAATTAGTTTATCTGACATAACTTTCCATAGTGAATTTATGCTGATCTTCATGATCCTTTAACTCTGTACCTAACATCTTCATAACTATAAATTTTTTAAACTTGCATGAGACTAAAGACAAATTATGTGAATTGTTTATGTATTTTTCTCTTCCTTTCTTTATTTTTTAAAACTTGAAAAGTATACTGCCCCATCTTCAGGTCTCTGACACTTTTTCCATTATCAATGATTACATGTAAATTGCTAGTTTGAATTCACTTTGAGCACCTTTGTAGATACAATTTTTTATGCATTTTTAATGCACCAATGTAGATATTATTGATTAACTCAAATTTTCACTTACTCTGAGATATTGGGCAAGTTACTTAAGCCTCCATTTCCTCATTTGTAAAATGTTGGTGTAATAATTTTTAACTTTTAGGCCTTGTAAATGTACATGAGAGGTTAAACAGAATAACCAAACAGAAAAGCATAGCATACAGTACAATGTCTGGCATTTTTATTAAGTATCCAAATATAAAATATAATTTCTTTACTTCCTTGGGGTTCCCAATTGCTCTTTTTCAGAGATAATTCTCCTTGTCAGAAAAGGTGTAACTAACAAAACAAGTGGGAATTCTTTCATTTAATCATTAATCTTATACCTTGGTACCCTGAGGTAAACCCAGCCTTCCACATTGTGCTTCAATTTTTCCTTCAAAGTTTTGTAAACCTCTGCTTATTTAATTTTTTTTTTTTTTCTTTGAGACAAGTTTTGCTCTGTGGCCAGTCTGGAGTGCAGTGGGCGGGATCTCAGCTCACTGAAACCTCCACCTCCAAGCCGGGTTCAAGCGAGTCTCCTGCCTCAGTCTCCCAAGTACCTGGGACTACAGGTGCATGCCACCATGCCCAGCTAATTTTTATATTTTTAGTGGAGACGGGGTTTCACCATGTTGGTCAGGATTGTCTCCATCTCTTGGACCTCGTGATCCACCCACCTTGACCTCTTAAAGTGCTGGGATTACAGGCATCCGCCACCTCGCCCGTCCTTGAAACTTTATCTCCCTTGTTCTGACTACTTGTGTCTTTGCCAATTTTAGTCTTTAACATTCTCTGTTCCTTTGAAAATCAGAACTAATTAGATGGCGACTTTTTTAGATAGTTCTCAACCCTCCTTAAAATATAAACATTATAGTAAAATTAATTTAATTTTTTAAAATGTTTTACTTTCTTGATTCAGTATCCATTTGAGAACTTATAAATACACCTAATATTTTCTCTGAATGTTTTGAAGGCTCTCTTGATAGAATCTAGTGTATACAATTTTCTACACCTAGCCTTCTCTCTTAAGATTATAAACTCTAAGTTGAGCTGGTTTACTTCTCCCAAGATTTCTCTAACTTCCATTCAATCAACCAATTTAGATTCAGAAAAGAAGTTTTCTCCACATCATTTTATGGGAGATGATATTTGCCAGCAATTAAATATGTCTCATAATTTGTTGTGCTTTTACTCAATGAAGATATCCAGTAAAGGACATTCTAGTAATTAAGGTCCCCAACAAGTATATCTTTTATCTCTGCCAATTTTTAAAATTCAATGTCAGGATGATAGTATTAATTTCTTATCCTGATTAGGAAGTCCACAGTAGCTGTAAAGTACTATTACCTAATGATTAAAGGCATATATTCTGGAAGCAGACTCAGGTTCTTATCTGTCCTTACCACCTTGTAGGTGGACTGTGATAGGTAAATTACATTCCTTGCCCCAGTGTCCTCATTTTTTTTAAAGGTGAACAATAGCAATACATGTCTCATGTGATTGTTAGAAGAACTGGATAAAACCATCTGTGTAATGCTTCTGGCCTACAGCCTGGAACATAGTAAAAGCTCAATTAATGGCATCTGTTTTTTAATTATCCACCTTGTTCCCTCTAGAGTTTTCTTCTTTGTAATCATTTTATTGGTATTCCATGAATTATGATGGATTCAAAACTCTCAATTTGTTAATTTATATTCTATATCACAAAAGTCAGTGGAAAATACAAGACATTTACACCACTCAGAGATCCTTAAGCATACAACCTCAGTTAATCCTTCTGTGTATTCTTTCTAGTTCCACATAGCCTCATTTTTTGTCCAGTTAGCATAATCTCCTGTCCCATATATGTCCCTCAATTTATGTCAGTTACATAAGTCAGTTACATAATTCCTTCCCATATTCTCTCCAGAATTTAAAGATAGAATATCTAAACCATGTATGGTACCAACTATAACTATTATTTATTTCATTTGCTTTTTCCTTCACATTATGATGTAATTACCTTGTCATATACCCGTAATCAAGAGTGATGCATTTGCACTTTAGACTCAGCTGTATCCTTTGGTCAATCTCCAACTGAATTCTTATCTGATCTCACTTTCATGGCACTAAGAACATAAGTACTCAGTAGTCTCATCCTTATTTATACTGTTACCTCACAATATCCTATCAACTTGTACAGTTTTTCATAAATTTTATGACATAACTCAAGTTATTTTTTTATTTATGTATCACTGTTTTCTTTGATTTAATGGAATTCTCTTCTCAACAGTATTGTGTGCTCAACAGCTACCATCTGCCTATAATAATATCAATTTTATTACATGCTTATTTATACTCTTTTTATTCTTATATAACTACAAACTTAGAGAGAAATTTGCAAGCACCATACAAAACGCTTTCCTGAATTATATGAAAGTAAAATGCTGGTACAAACCTACAGATTTGAGAATCTCAATGAATCCCAGATAGGATAAACTTGAAGAAAATTATGCCCAGTCACTTCATAATCAAACAGAGAAAAACTGAAATAAGAAAAAAATTTTAAAAGTAGCCAGAGGAAGGCCGAGCATGGAGGATCATGCCTGTAACCCTAGCACTTTGGGAGGCTAAGGCAGGCAGATTACTTGAGGCCAGGAGTTCAAGACCAGCCTGGGCAACATGGCAAGACCCCATCTCTACTAAAAATACCAAGCTGGGTGTGGTGGTGCATGCCTATAGTCTCAGCTACTTGGGGGGCTGAGAAAGGAGACTCACTTGAACCCGGGAGGTGAAGGCTGCAGTGAGCCGAGATTGCACCACTGCACTCCCGCCTACATGACAGAGCAAGACCCTACCTCAAAAAAAAAAAAAGTAGAAGAAAACACATGCTACATACAGAGAATAAATGGTAGAATAACTGCAGATTTCTCATCCAAAATCATGAAGGCTAGAAATCAGTGGTCAAAATATCCCTCAGGAATGAAAGTGAAATAAAAACATTCTGAGATTAAGGAAAACCAAGAGAATTTGTTACCAGCAAACCTGCTATGAATGTTCAAGGAAGTTTGTCAGCTGAAGAGACATGGTATCAAAGGGAAAACTTGGAACTATAAAATGAAGGAAAATAAAAGAAATTATAAATATTTGGGTAAACACACTTTTTTTCTCCTATTATGTTCTTGATTGTGTGACTTTTGAAACAAAAAAATTATAATATTGAGGGAGAATGGTTTAATGTCTGCAGATGTAACATGCATGATAACTATAACCTAAGGGAGGTTAAATGGGACATATATGGCTGTAAGGCTTCCACATTTTACTTGAAGTAGTAAAATATTAACTATAAGTACACTAGAAAGTTAGATACACACATTAATCCCTGGAGCAACAGCTAAAACTTAATACAAAAAGATTTAGTAAAAAAGCTAATGGATGAATTAAAATGGAATACTTTAAAAAAAAAAATCAGGTAACCCAAAATAGAACATTAAAAGATTAAAAAAAAAAAAAAAAAAAAAAAGAAAATTCAAAACGAAAAAATTGAAAAAAAAAATTTTGAAGGACACATTTAAATCTAAACATATCAATAACCACTTTGAATGTAAATTATCTAAATGCAACAATTAAAAAACAGAGATTGCCAAATTGAATTTGAAAAAAAAGAAAGACCAAAATATATGCTCTCTACTACAAAATGCCACTTTAATTATGGTTAAATAGTGAAAGTAACAGTACAGAAAAAGATACCATGTAAACACTCACCGAAACAAAGCTGCTTTGACTATAACGTGAGAAAATGTAGATTTCAGGGGGAGGAATATTGCCAGGTATAAAGATATGCATTACATAACAATAAGAAGATTGATTCACTAAGAAGACACAACAAATCTAAATGTGTATGCACCTAACAACAGAGGACTTGAAATATATGAAGCAAAAATCAATAGAACTGAAAGGAAAAATAGACAAGTCCACAATTATACTTAGAGACATAAACATTCCTCTTGCATCCCACATGTAAATGATATAATACAGAGATCCATAATCACCAAGGATATGGAAGACCTGAGAAACATTATCAGAACACTTGATTTAATTTTTCTCATGGAACACTCTATAAACAGTAGAATGCACACTCTTTTAAAGTGTACTCAGCAAATTCACTAAGACAGGCCATATTCTGAGCCATGTTTTGAAATTGAACAACACACTTCTAATTTTTTGACCACATCTTTGATACGTTTAACACACATGATGTGGGGCAGGGTGAACACAGCTTCTTGAAAAGACTATGCAGGTTAAGTGACTAATTTGTAACTTGTACAATTTCAATGTAAAATTTGCTTCTGAGCCATCAAAATATAACATTTTCTAGTGTATCAATCTTACAGGTGCAAATTAATATTAAAATAGATGAGCTAGGCTGGATGTAGTGGCTCACGCCTGTAATCTCAGCACTTTGGGAGGCCAAGGCAGGAGGATCACCTGAGAGCAGGAGTTTGAGACCAGCCTGACCAACATGGAGAAACCCTTTCTCTACTAAAAATACAAAATTAGCCAGGCGTGTTGGTGCATGCCTGTAGTCCCAGTTACTTGGGAAGCTGAGGCAGGGGTGTCACTTGAACCTGGGAGGTGGAGGTTGCAGTGAGCCAAGATCATGCCACTGCACTCCAGCCTGGTGACAGAGCAAGACGCTGTCTCAAAAAA
>NW_016814742.1:2091201-2147809 GCF_001698545.2 Rhinopithecus bieti | reverse complement strand
AAAAAAAAAAAAAAAAAAAAAAAAAAAAAAAAAAAACAGATGAGCTAAAGTCAGAGAAAAAAAGCAAAAACCCTTGAAATTTATACATCTCTTTTAAGCAAGTATTACTGATAAAGATGAGTATTACCCATTCATTAAAGATGCCCCTTCCATTTTAAAATACTGTTGGTTATAATACAAGTTATTTTGGGTAATTGAAAGCAACTACAATCCTGGTATTCAGAAACTATCTCTTAATCCATGTGGCTAGAAATGAGAGGGCTTCATCACAGTCATTTGGACAACAGTTATTACACTTTCCGGCCATCGTCATCCTCTATTACATATCCTCTTGTACTGACTCCCATTCAGCATCTTGGGCCGCCATTAACACAATACCCCTTCTTGATTAATAACAAAAGGAGCTTAGAATGTGTTTTATCATCTTTAGTTTCCTGGTGTTTGTCAAATACTCCTGTTTTACAAGAAGTAGTTTTCTTGTAGGACCGTGAGTGTGTCTGCATAATTTTTCATCAAGGCAATAATGTAGGATCCTAAATCACAAGCATTCTTTGCAAGTCCCTTAAGTGTGGTATAATTTGGAACCAGCAATCCATTTCAAATTCGAAAAATTAAAGGGGAAATAGCCAGGCACGAGTTGGAGGAGCAGGACTGACTCCCACACCTGCAATTTCAACCAAATGACATAAAATGCCAAGCCATTATTCTTCCAATTTAGCTTCCTCAGCTTTCATGTCCTAAACTGAATTCATTCTAAAAGTAATCAAATCAGATAAGGACGGAGAAGGGAGGGGGAATGCTAATGATGCAGCCAGAGGAAACAGTTGGAGGGTTCTAGTGTTTTAACATTCAGGTTACTTTATGGAGCATATTTTAAAATGATTTTTCCAGGTTAGTTTAATTGGAGTATCAGAAATCCTTTCATCTGTTTTGACAATTGAAATGATGATGTGCAGCCTGCACCGTGTTTATACCGTTCGAGATAGGAACATCCATATTGATGCTCCAGCTACTGAAAATTTAAAAGGACAGGAGCAGCTAAAGGCCGATTAGCCATGGAGAACATTAGCTTCCATACTTCTTAGAGCCAGACATTACGTCAAGCATGACAACCCACTGTAGCATAAAAGTATTAGCGGCCTCCAAGTCTCAGGCTTACCCTCAAGTTATTTCATTAAAATACAAAATTATGTTGACCTAATTTTTTGACAGGTTTTGAAGAGAGCAAAGATTTCCTTTCTCACCATACCTCCCCTTGCTCCCTCTCCATCTTGCCATAACTCTGGGGAGTTTGCCAGCTTCAAGTCACTGCAGAGTGCCAATCCCTTTTATTTTAATCAAGGTAGAAGCCCCAGCTTTAAATGCTTTCTTTCCTCATCTCCAAACATGTATGCTGAGGCTCTTCATTGGCACGAGAACTTTGAATAGCAGTAACTCTTAGTGTCCTTGGGGAGAAGAAAGCTACTCAGCATTCAGTGGAGAAGCCGGAACCGCCTGGATCAGTCTCATTATGTAGGCCATATGCAATAAGCCACAGTACCTAACAGCTGCTGGTGGTAGGATTAAGGGGAAAATATTTAATTTGATGCAGGAGCACGTGCGTGTGATTTCAGCTGTAGCTCTTACCTGCTCCCTAGGGTGTGTGTTAGATATATGGTGTAACTCAGAAATCATTTAATTGTGTCAACACAATGTTAGGGTGTTTGTTTAAAGTAAAAATTAGTTTTTGCAGCATAAATTGATTAGTTGACAGGCTATTTGACTGTCACGGAGGCTACTGGATACAAAGAAAAAATTGGCTTGGTTAATCTGAGCAAAGGGAACAACTCCTTTGAGATCGGGGGGAAATACAAGCAATGTAAATTTGGATTAGCCTTTGTGTTCTGTAAATCAATAAAACAACAGGGATGTGTGGAGAATAGGCTAGATCATCTATCAAACTGGTTTTTATTGTGTTTCTATTTCTATCCCTAGTAAACATGTTCCTTTAGTTTCCCATGAATAAAGGCATTTGACAAAGGAATAAAAATGGACCGGAGTTCACTGTAGATGCAGTGCCAATGACAAAAGGAGGGGTGGGGAGGTGGCAAGTAAAGATGAGAATCAGAAAGGCTGCTTCCTGCAATCTCAAAGCTAGATCATTCTAAAATTCTCAGGTGACAGGTGGTGAAAGTGAAGATAGATTTTGTGTATCTACTGCAATGAAGACTGCACCTTATGCAGAATACTAATCAAGATTTTTTTTTTTAAGGAAACCACATTGTCTTAACAGATTTTAAAAGAAATAGAGGTACACACAGGCACACACACAAAAGAAATTGGTTAAGAAAGCATATGTAGCAACCAAGATTTCTCCCTACCAGTCACTTTCCATCACAAAAGAAATAACTAATGTGCTGAAATGAGAAAACACTAATTTTGTGGCCCAGTGAAGGACCCTGCTCTTTTTAAATAGTCTTCTTGTTCTTTAAGACCCTATTATAGGCAAGTATTTCACCTGATTGCTTTAATTGAGGGAAATCCTTTTATCTGTGTAGACAGTTTGCATTGTCATTGTGTTTTACCTTTTGGTGCATACAGAATCCCATTTTAAGACTGCCCACCAAGCTACACAGCACACTGAGATACTGCAGAGAATAAGTAAGGCAGAGAAAATGCAGGTTTCAGAATTGAGGAGCAGCACGTTAGACTGCAGCAGTAGAGGCGAGCGAGGCAGAGCGGTACAAATCTTCCTTTCCGAGCGTTTGAAAGATGGGGGCGTCTTTGTGGCATTATCTTCCCAGGTGCCCCAGATGGCACAGTGTACTTCTAATGGAAAACCATTCATCTGGCCCTGGGTCTGTACGTGTTGTATATCACGATGGTTCATGGAGGAAACGAGCTCAGACAGCTTAAGCAGAAGGCGCAAAGCATGTGGTTGCGAAGGCATAATGGAAGAGAGGCACAAAAGGGCAGGCGAATGAGTCAGAGACAGGGGAAGGGGAGAAGAAGGCTGTTATTTCTGTGTAATTCCCCAGGATCCACTCCTGCTTGGGTTGGCTGTGAGAAAAAAAACAATTCAATTTGAAGGTGGCTCAGGGTAAATGAACCAGGGAATTGAGCTGCTGGAATCTAATTATGGACCCCCCAAATTACTACTACCTGCCCAGCAGAAAAAGTCAAATGGCTACACCAGCCAAAAGAGTTAAGGGAAGTTGGCAGAATAAGCAGTCCAGAAGGAGAAACCTTCCAGATTCTATCTCTACAACTCTTAGAAGTGATTTTTTTTTTTTTTTAATGCTAATGCCCTAGGCATAGAAGATTGCAAAGCAGAAAGTATGGCCAAGGGAAGGGCAGATATAGGACTTCAAGATCTGAAAGTCCGGCAGCATTTCCACACACTCTTGGGAAAGGTGTTACCCCTAGAATCCCCATCTTCTTCCTCAAGACAGTGTTTCCTAAAGGGAAGCGTCACAGGAACAAGGACCTATTGCGGTGGCTCACACCTTGTGGTCCCAGCACTTTGGGAGGGCAGGCAGATCACAAGGTCAGAAGATTGAGACCATTCTAGCTAACACGGTGAAACCCCGTCTCTACTAAAAATACAAAAAAAAAAAAAAAAAAGTCGGGCATACTGGCAGGCACCTGTAGTCCCAGCTACCTGGGAACCTGAGGCAGGAGAATGGCGTGAACCTGGGAAGCGGAGCTTGCAGTGAGCCGAGATCGCGCCACTGCACTCCAGCCTGGGCGACAAAGCGAAACTCCATCTCAAAAAAAAAAAAAAAAAAAAAAAAAAAAAAAAAAAAAAAAAAAAGGAAACTACCCAGCTCCCTGGGGGGAGTTGGTCAGTGCACTCAGATACTATCACAGGAGTGAAGGCAAGGTGGGAATGGAACTGCAGGGTTGGTCCTCTGAGCCAACAGCTTGTTTCCCGGCATCATGTGTTCAATTCAACTTTCAGATATCTGCTTACTCAAGGGCAACTGACCTTTGGATTTGGACCTTATATGTTTCTCTTTGAGGAGAAATATAGCAGGATCTCTTAACTTAGTCTGAAGAAAATGAAACTGGACTTGGAGTCAAGACATCCAGTGCAGTCCTGACTTTCTCATTAATACATGTAACTTTGAGAAACTATTTTCAGTGTCATTTTAAGCTCATTTGAAAATAAGAAGTTGAGTTAGAAAATCTTCAAGATCTATCCCAGCTTCTAAATCTGAGGACCTCCAATAAAGGAATATTTTATAGTGTCTTCTCAATTAAATATAGTCCCACTTTCGTACAAAAGACATGGAATTAACCCCTAGAACAATAAAAGTCCCGCAGCTGCTGTCACCATTGAAATTGATTTCCTGGCTCTTACTTCAAACCTTTATTCACATACAACAAATCAAAATTTACATAAAAGGCAAATATTCTGCTTTTATTTACTGTGTGATTATCAGCATTGCAACTGCTGATTTCTCCCCAAAGCCTTGTAACTACAGTTGCCTAGATTTCATATAGATCCCTGAGGGCAGAAGAGAGCCAATAAATCCAAAGGAAATAAGTGAAATGGAATATGTTACCCCTGTCTGTTTTAGCCAGGAATGTAAAATTATGTTTCAAGATGTCAATTAAATGAGCAGTTACAATTTTCCCCACTAAAGAATGTTACCACAATGAAAATTGTACAGAAATAGTAATAAAACACATTTAAAAAATTAGCTAACCATGGCATACTTGAATGAAAAGAACACAATCAACTATCTCTGCCTTAATATGAGATTGCCACACTGTGTTAATCCCAGGCTAGTTTCCCTGTTACCTAACACATGTTCAGATGGCAGATGAGCTCAGAGAATTTGAATTTATTTTATTACCAATCTAAGCAATCATACTTAAGTAGAAAAACTTTTAACAGAAAAAGGTATGATGCATCCCCAAACAAATAAAATATTTGCAGTTTATCCATTCACTGGATTAAAAAAAATGAGAGTTTGTCATACAAAATATTATGTGCTGACACTTTGAAAGATGACAATATGACTTCACATTTCTAAAGGGCTTTTTTTTTTCTTGCTTAATTTAAAGCAACCAAAGTGGTGCTGGGAGTCATCAGTGGTTCAATAAAACTTGAATGATTTGGGTGATGGTAACTGACACATACCATTGTTCTCCATCCTATTAACTAATAAGTCAGTCTTTCCCTTAGTGTAACTCTTGCAGTTAATAAGGTGGCTCATTTACTTGTCACCAGAACAATGTAAGTGAAAAGACTAGATTTAGACAGCAAAGCAGCAGCAAGTGCAGACTCAGGAGCATAACTCACATCGTCCCCACGCCACCATAGAGCAGAGAGCAGATGAAAGCTGCCCCCTGGGGGCATTCCTTCTGATTTGTAGGTTTACCTTGCAATCAATGCAGACAGATTTTTTTATCTTTTATTTCAAAAACCTCTTATGTACTCATTCCGGCACCAAGCTAGCAGATATTCAGGACCACGGCAAAGTTTCTCTGTCAATACATACCATTCTTTTCTATTCCTATGTCGTTCCCCATGTCCTCCTTAAACAATAGAAAATAGTGAGTAAATCTAGAACCACATCTACACAAGTCCCAAAATATAGTTTATCTAATTTTGCAGTCACTTGATGTAGCAATTATCTGTACCTTCACATAATTGATTGCATCAGCTATTTGAAGGTTGTTGGTGAGAAAGGGATTGCTCAATTAAGAGGTGGTCATCCAATCCAATTAGCTTAATCATTTGACCTTAACCAGCATGATTCAGTTATTTGAATCATGAAACAGCCAGATTGAATTGAGCATTTTAAAATTGATCTTTTTCTCTGTGATTAACTTTAATGATGACATAAATAACAAATATGATGCAAAATGGATAAACTGGTGACTTTCCAAAGAACTCGTGTTTTTCAGGATAACCAAAGATTACTGAGTAATAAGTCTAATTGAAAAATTTACTAAGCATTTCTAAGTTCAAGATGCTTTATTAGACACTGAAGAAACACAAGATGACTCACACCTGGTTCCTCACTTCAAATGTTTGATCTTAAGCAGAAGATAAGTACATAAACAGGTATTCATATTGTAAAGAACAATACAACCTGCTAAATAAAGTTGTAATAATAAGTAATGAGAGCAATTAATTCTAAGAGAGAGAAGGCAGAACAGGCTTGGGGCTGGGACTTGGAGGGAGAGAAAAATAATTAAAGGTAGAAAAATGAAATGCCTTCAGGGCCAGCCAGGCGATATAAATACGAGAAGTTCAAGAGAGTTAGAGCCTGAGGAAAATTATACCATCGATGCCCATCAAAGGGATCTGAAAGTCAATTTTAAAATCTATTTCTTGGCAAACAAAATTATAACTGTGGGTCTTATTTGACCTACCTTTGTCACATGCACTTCATTTAGTTAGAAATAGAATGATCAAGAAAGCATTGTATGTTGAAGAAGCAGAATGCACTAAGTGCCAGGTACTGTCTGCTGCCTAACTGTCATCCTTTCTCTCCCAGCCCACTTTTATTCTTAGTCCTGTAACCTCTGGAATTTAGACCAAACAATTGAGTCCCACACACTAGGACTCAACATTCAAGTTTCTTTCCTATTGGTTTTGGCCTTGCTGCGTTAGGAATGATAACAGAAGTTTACCCTGAACTCATGTCCCCTCAAAGTATCCCAGGCTTTAGAACAGAGTTCCTAATGCATTCCTAATGCGTTTTTAGATCCCTAGGTTTGTAACCAGCCAGTCATCCAGTTCAGCCCAACCAGTTACACAGACCCTTTGGAATTAACATTCAGCCTTGTACTGGTCTCTCCACCCAAAGCCTGTGGTGCCCCAAGTCTCAGCCCAGTGAAGTGTATGCTGCCATCTGCTGATACATTTCCCTGGTGCCAACTGCCTGTGAATCCTGCCTTTCTGAATACCACCTGCTGGTGCTGGGTTTCCTGCTGCTACACTTCACCAGACATCAGGATGCACATATCCCTAGGCCTTCCTGCCAGCAACACCCCCATTGTTGGTTGGCATACACTGGGGTAGCAGAATTCTGACCATCAGACTCAGCATCTACAGCATGCCCATCCCAGCATAGCTGGGGACATCTAGGGGTCTAGGACTCAGCCCTTTCCTTTTTAGACATATTCTTCTATTATTCACAGAATTTTGCTGAGGAGTTCTCTGAGTTATGACAAAATTTGCTCTATTAAAAACATCAAGTAGATAATTCATCTAACAAATATTCATTGCCCCTTGCCATGTGCCAGGTAGTGTTCTAAGCTTTGGGGACATGACCATGAACAAAACACACACAAACTCCTGCCTTTATGGAACTGACATTTTTGTGGGGTAGACAGAAAACAGATAATAAGTAAAAATATATAGTATGTTAGACAGTGGTAAGTGCTGACAAAAAAGTAAGCAGAAAAGGAGGATATAAATTGCCATGAGGATGCGACATTGAAATTTCAGATAGAAAGGCCAGGGAAACCTCTCTGAGAGGGTGAATTTTGAGTAAAGACACAAAGGACATGAGTAAGTGGCTAGGGGAATTTTATGGTTTGACTGTGTCCTCACCCAAATATCATCTTGAATTGTAGTTCTCATAATCCCCATGTATCATGGGAGGGACCCAGTAGGAGGATATTGAAACATGTGGGCAGTCATGCTGTTCTCATGATAGTGAATGAGTTCTCATAAGATCTGATGGTTCTAAAAGGGGCTTTCCCTGCTTTCACTCTGCACTTCTCCTTGCTGCTGCCACATGAAGGAGGCTGTGTTTGTTTCCACTTCCACCATAATTGTAAGTTTCCTGAGGCTGCCCCAACCCTGCAGAACTGTGAGTCAATTAAACCTCTTTCCTTTATAAATTACCCAGTCTTAGGTATGTCCTCACAGCAATGTGAGAACAGACTAATACAATAAATTGGTACTGGTAGAGTAGGGTGCTGCTGTAAAGATACCACAAAATTTAGAAGCAACTTTGGAACTGGGTAACTGGCAGAAACTGGAAGAGTTTGGACGGCTCAGAATAAGATAGGAAAATGTGGGAAAATTTGGAACTTCTTGCTGCCACCATTTGAAGAAGGATGTGTTTGCTTCCCTTTCTGCCATGATTGTAAGTTTCCTGAGGCTTCCCCAGCCCTGCAGAACTGTGAGTCAATTAAACCTTTCTGTTATACATTACCCATTTTCAGTTATGTCCTTATAGCAGCATGAGAATGAACTAATACAGGGAATTTCTCTGAAAAAGTTTAGGCAAAGAAACAGCAGTGAAAAGTCTCTGAGTGGGACTGTCTCACGACATCCTGGAAGGCTAGAGTATTAGAGCAGAGAAAACTAAGGGTCATTTAGGAGGAGGAGCTTGTAGGTCCTAAAAGGGACTAGGACTTTACTCTGAGATGGAACCCACTAGAAGATTTCAGGTAGAGAAGTAACGTGGCATGCATTAACATCTACACATACAAGTTAGGAGGCCAGTTAGAAGGCAATTGCGGCGATCCAAGTCCAAGCTTAGGGTGGCTTATATAGGTGGGCACTAGATTTATGTAGTAATTGTGAAGGATGCCTGCAGACAGGTAGGAAGAGGTGTCATGGAAAGATTCATATTAAAGGGACCTTGAATGATATGTGAACAATTTCAGACCTTATTATTTTAAATATAAGAAAGAATTTTTAGAAGAATAACTCTAGCAGAAATATTGAAGGTAATTTGCAGAGAAGAAAAGAAAGACAAAGAGAAGCATTAGCAGGCTCTTGTATCAGACAAGGCAAAAGATAATAGAAAGCTCAGACAGGAAAGTAGTAGCATAAGAGAATGACTTGGAAGATAGTGGACAGTAAGATCACTGAGGGGAAAAGTGAGTGAGTTTTAATAATCTTTCTATTTTTGATGACTACCACAGTGCCTGGAACATGAGACAGTCAAAAATTGCATTCATTCACCATTCATTCATTCAAAATATTTATTGAATTGTTTAAAAGCAAAATAAATTGGCATATTTGTCTCCTCAGGCTACCATAACAAATTACCACAAACTCGGTGGCTTCTAACAAGAGAAATTTATCTTCTTGCAGTTATAGAGACCAGAAGTTCAAAATCAACATGTCAGCAGGGCCAGGCTCCCCAAAATTTCTTTGTTTGGATATTAGTTACAATGGCTGTCTTAGTTTGAAAAACACACCTCCACACCTCATAGATATACATGGAGCCAAGGCAGAAGCTCCCTGATATGGTTTGACTCTGTGTTCCCACCCAAATCTTATCTTGAATTGTAATCCTCATGTGTTCAGGTGGAGGTGATTGGACCATGGGGGCAGTTTCCCCCATTCTGTTCTCGTAATAGTGAGTGAGTTCTCACAAGATCTGATGGTTTAAAAGTGTTTGACATTTCCTTTCTCGCTCACTCGCTCTCTGTCTCTCCTGCCGCCATGTTGGGCACCAATATGTCTTGCTGCTTCTTCACTTTCCCCCGTGATTGTAAGTTTCTTAAGGCCTCCCGAGCCATGCAGAATTGTGAGTCAATTAAGCATTTTTTCTTTATAAGTTATCTAGTCTCACGTAGTTCTTTATGGTAGTGTGAAAAATGGACTAATACACCCCCTTTGACTGTGCTTACTGAATCATGACACTCATTTTTCAATCCTACAAGATTCTCCCTCCAAAGCTCTTGTGGAGAACTCTTCCATGCTTTTTCCAGCTTCTGGTGGCTCCTGGCACTCCTTGGCTTGTGGCAGCATCACTCCAATCTTTGCCTCCATCTCCACACCCCCTTCTTTGAATCTCTCTGTATCTTCTTTTCTTTCTCATATGAAAGCACTCCTCATTGGGTCTATGGCCTACCCTGATTTCAGGATGATCTCATCTTAAGAACCTTACATTAATTATATCTGCAAAGACCCTATTTCCAAATAAGTTCACATTCACAGGTACCAGGGCATAGGGCTTGAATACATCTTTTGGGGGCCACTGTTCAGCTTGTCACAGTTAGACTTACTAGGGACATGCCCCTGGAGCTGAACTGCCGAATTTAAACTCTACTTCTGCCACTTAATATCAGTGTTTCCTCAGCTAAGTTATTTATCCTCTCCGTGCCTCAATTTCACCACCTGAGAAATGGAGTTAATAAAAATATGTTTCTTAGAGCAATTGTGAGGCTTACATAATCCAACCTAAAGTACAACCACTTAACAATGCCTGACCCATAGTAAATAATCAGCAAATGTTTATTTTTACAAAATATTAATATATGCAGTCAAGGTTCCAGAGATACAAAGACTCAGCACATATATTGCTTCTACAGGAACTTGCAGTCTAGTGAGAAAGGAACATGAGCAAAAGGTTTTATGTATGTAGGGTGATAGGTGCCATAACAGAATTGGGAAAAGTGAGCACATGTTGAGGAATGTATAAACGTTAATCCGTTACAGGAAGACCCTGGGAGTGTGAGGGAGGCAGGAGTGATAAGACACAAGTATGAGTTTCAGGTTGAGACAGGAATATTTGCAAAAACATGGAGACAGGAGGGATATGAGAGAGTATTGTCAGTTTAGAGAACTACAAACAGTTCAGTATGTTGAGAAAAAAGGACTTAGGGAGAATATGGCCAGAGACAATAGTAGAAAAAAATAAGCAGAAGTTGGGGCATGAAAAGCCATGTGTGTCATGCTAAGGAGTTTGCATCTATCCTGGAAGCAGTGGAGAGCCACAAAGAATTAGAAGCAAAGAGTTACATGGAGAGTTACATGAGCTTACATTTCAGAGCAGTCTCTCCAGCTAATGAAGACCACAGCTCTTCAAATGTTTTCTTATTAAGTGCCACATTGTAAAAATTGGGCACATACACCAACGCTTGCAAATACATTCATTTATTTATATGTTTCCTTTATCCACAAATGACCATACTAATATTATACCAATGTATAACACATAAAAACGCTTTGAAACAGTGATATACAGTTATTCATGATTTTAAGTAGGTTATTTCATTATCAGTTCAAAACCTTCTGCAGCCACTTAAAATTATCATTAACATTTTAGTGAAAGAAACATGATTCAATATTTTATTAATTCAAAATATTAGTTTAATGTTTTGGGAGACAGCAATTCAAAGGTCTGATTCAAAACTCATCTTATTTGGGTATTAGCTACAATGGCTGTCTTAGCTTGGAAAACACACCTCTACACCTTACAAAGATACATGGAGGCAAGACAGACACCCCCTTTGGCTGTGCTTACTGAAGTCTGACACATTTTTTAATCCTAACCACCAGTTTCATATTTGAGAAATTCATCTTGTAAATTTTTATCTTCCTTGATATGTCAGTTGTACTGAAAACTAATTGGAAGATATAGCAGTTGCATATTTTAACAAAGTGTTTAGATTAAAAGAAATGGATTTCTTTGGAAGATTTTCAGAACCAATTGGAAAATTTCATTTCTAAAATATTTAAGCGAACAGATATGAAAATTGTTATATGTGGCACAGATTGCTTCTAATCAAATATTTTATAACATGAATGTAAAATATGAATGAAAATATAAATTAAAAACTTCATACTCAGAGTATTCTCTCCACAGCAATTTCCTTCAAAAGTGTTAATTTCTTACTAATGATTAACATGTCACATTTAACATGAAACACACATTAAGTGTGATGACTTTTTAAAAATATCCCCTGGGTAATAAATTAATGACAAACACTTTTCACAGATGATCAACAATATGGTACATTTGTCTCTTTGTAATAGAAAACTGCCTAATATATTTACGTTAGGCAGGACTTAAATATTTATTATAAAATAACAAATATAATGAACTTTGGTACAAAATACAAAATATTTCCATGGTCATGTTCCATCTCATTAGGAAGGAATTATAAAGATTTAACTTATAAAGGTAGTAACCATCAACCTGAGAGAAAATGTAAACTGTAGAAGAATGCTAAATGCAATGTGTTTTGTTGTTCTGGCCCAAAGAGCAAGAACAATAAAGCACATGCCAGGTACTCCCAGATCCTAAATTGAGCCACAAGCCCACCTATAAAACACATGCTAAGAGATTTGAGCCTAACTTTGTAACCATTAGTTCCTTATCTACAATTAGACTATTTGGTAATCCAATCCTTTTAAAAAGGCAGGTAGAAAACAGGTCTATGGGAAGAACTGTCAGTGTTTCATGAGGTCCTGTCCTCTACCAGAGGGCAAGGTAAGCCAAGTGAAGAATATTTCAAGAGAACTGCTCAGCACTTTATGTGGGTCTCCTTGCCTTTGAGAAATCCAGGAACTAGTAATACTACATTAAAGATGCTCTGATGTTAAAACAAGGAGAGGTGGCTAATTTATGGTGGTCTACTCATCCTGAATCATCAAGGTAAAGGAAGCATGAATTTTCCATGGATCAGATCAGACCATCTTGAGAAAATAGTAACCCTTCTGATGCACCCAACTCAGGAGGTCAACAGGAGGTAGAAGAACATCTCAGGGGAGCAGCAGGTGGGGTGAGAAAGACAGTGAAGGGATCTGAGAGATGGAAGACATTTAATATTGAATGATGGCTTGAAGTTTTGATATTAGACAGGATTGGACATTTTATTACCTGAGGGTACACAGAGAAACTAAAGGATCTGCCCAAGATTTCCTCCTGGAGTAAGGAGAAACAAGCAACAGCATATTTGCAGGGACAGTCATAAAAAAGAAGTTTTTCACCCCAACATGCTAAGGAAAGTCAGAAAGCAATACACTATGTCAATCATATTCTATGACTGATAAAGTGTGTGTTTCTAGAAATTAAAACAGTCCTAGACAAATACTAACTACCCAATAAATGCTTATTATTTCATTGAGAACTGTAAAACCTTTAATGATCTTTCCTTATCCATTTTGTGCTTTGCTGGCAGAGTCTACATCTCCAACTTTTATTGAATACACTGGATCACATAGCTTCTGTCCTTTATGGCTTATTTTCCATTGGAGAAAACTAGTTTCCTCAGCACAGCCCAAATAATGAGGACCATAAAGCTTGCTCCTTTTAAAGCATTTATAGTAAAATAATTTAATTCTCTGAGTTTGCACATTTCCCCCAACAGAACCAAGTTTTCTTTGGTAGGTTGTTCAACTAAATAATGTTGTAATGAATAATGAATAACAGCAATCTACTGCATACAAGTAGATTTTTCTCAGACAGTTGCATATGGTAGGAAAGTGTTTTCAGAAAGAATAGGCCTGGGGAATATTCAAAGTGTTCAATAATGCAAGAGCGGAAAGATTGGAAACTTTCTTTTGATTCAATATTGTTTGGAAGTGGCATGGCTGGACAGAGAATGCATATGAACATTTAAAGGACTGGAAAGTGTATTTAGATGGAATCATCTACAAGCATAAATCATAACTTAATCTTTTGCCTAAATTAAATGAAAATAATTCTCATGCAAATCTCACTCTTCTTTCACAATCTAGACTAAGCCCTTATTCCTCTAAGAGGCTGCCCTTGGGCTTGCGGTCCCCAAGTCATAATGCAGTGACCTGAGCAGCTTGAACCTGTACTTCATTTATGTCACACAGCTGGCATAGTAGTTTCATCTTGAATTGCTGGCTCCAGTTCATTTGCTAAGAGTTCTGTTCTCTAACTACTTTTATTTATTTATTTTTTTGATGCATTACAGCAGTAAAAGATTACACATATATTTCTCTCAAGTTCCTGTAGAACCTAACACGGTACCATTTGAATAAGAATAAGGTTGGTTTGCAACATGGCATGTGTATACCTATGTAACAAACCTACACGTTGTGCACACGTACCCTGTAACTTAAAGTATAATAATAATAACAATAATAATAATAATAAAAGATGAAAAGAAAAGAATAAAGAATAAGGTTGGTTTGTTTATTAGATTTTATCCTAGATCTTTTTGTTAGTTGTTCTTTGAATGAGCACTTGGGATTGGCATAGGTACAAAGATAAAGATACTGAAAAGAAGAAGGAGGAGAACTCTATTCGTTCATGTATAAATAATGTGGTTGCAAGCTAGAGGAGTGAATAGATGGCTCTGCTAGTCAGTAGCCAAATGGTATCTTCCAGCAATTTTCTACATGTGCAACATGGTTAAAACAAGTTGGAAAAGCTGATTAATGATTACCTAAATATCACAACAAGGTTTCAGATGAAAAGTGGTAACTGATAGAAAACATTCTGACAGATGAAAATGAAATATATAAGAAATTCAGTATTTAAGTTCATCTTCAGTATATCTGAACTATTGACAATTAAATATTACCTAACTTACTTACACTCTATATATCAGCGAAAATTCAAAGAAAACAACAATTTTGCAATTATTGGACTAATACAGTTTAAAAATTTTAACACAGTGATACAACTGTTATCATATTGTTCCCAAATTAATTTGTCCTTTATCCACAGTTGATGTTATGACTATATAATACCCTATGCAATGCAGCAATAAATAACAACACGCATACATACATACATATCTATGCATTATGCATACCTGACATGCTTAAATCAGTCAATTTAATTTCATGTTTAGATGGTTATTTGTTTCGCAAAGAAAAATCATAGGATATATTTTGAGTGTTTTCCATTTTAGTTAATTAAATGTAATTCGAATAGCTTTAGACCATAAGCCTCCTAGGACAGAGTCCATATTTCTTTTGTACATCTACAAAGGCCAAGTGGAGTGCTTATCACACAAAAGCCTCTTTCTAATTGTTGCAGGCTGAATAGAGAGTAGGACAATAATGGAGAAAGAGGAAACGTGTTGTTATTTTGAATTACTTTATGAAGACTCTCTGTATTCCTTCATTGCTTTATCTTGTGAAATCAACAGGAAAAAAAAAGAGGATACTATTCTTAAAGCAAACAAAGAAACAGATGTGTTCAGCCTTCAGACTAAAAAAAAAAAAAAATCTTTGACATCCTGCACTGAGTACAATTCTTTCTTCGTGTAGAAAGAAACAGGTTGTTTTAGTAATTAACCATCTTCTAGTTCTTGTTTTCCTTTACTGATATTCTCTGAGCCACGTGTGAACAAATCACTAGAAACCAAACCGACAAAGAATAAAAGACTGAAGTGAGATTATACTAATATTCCTTGACCTCACTGGGTGAGGCATATTGTCTCTTTAAATGATAGCTGTAGAAACAGAAAATCATTACTGGCTGAAAGCCTGAGAACATGCTTTAGAGATAAAGGTTATGGACATTTGGGGATCATAAAGTATGAGTATACTGTCTCATACCTCAAGTGGCTGCATCCTTATCATTTGTATATGCAACTCTTTTTGAAAGGTGAAGCTGCTCTTTAACAAAAGCAGTTCCTAAATACTACTTGAAATTATGATCTTACTATTCTGAGATTACTTCATGTTCTCTAAAGATAGACACATTTCTATGTTGTGACTTTCTAAGTGTTTATCATTCTCTTTTGATACAAAAAGAGTGGTTTCATTCCCGTCAAGGCTATGAACCAAATGTCTTACAGTGACAATCTGGTTATGGGTGAATGCAAACTACCTGACCCATGGGTTCATTCACATTTGCTCACCATCACAGAATAAAAAGAAAGCACAGTGGGTGAGGGAGTGCATGCCAGGCCAATTGCTCGAGAAACACTAAGCTCTACTTCTTAACTAGCCTTGTGCCCTTGGGCAAAATACTTAGTCTCCCTGACCTCAGATTTCTCATCTGACAAGGCTGAGATAATACTGCCCACTTCATAGAGGTATTGTCACAGTCAAATTGTTAAGTGCCTAAAGTTCTTAGAACAGTGTCAGGCAAATAGTAAGCACTTAGCAACTCTTAGTTATTATTATCATCACTGACAATTCTCTGCCAGCCTAGTTTTCTCAACTACACACCAAGTGACACTTGCCACAGCTACTCCTAACCCAAACAGATCTTTCTTGGGATTTCTAGAATCCTACTCATTCTCCTGTCTGCTTGTCTAATTTAAAGGCAATTTTGAGGCTAACAGCAGAGTTATTCATATAGTCCTAAGTTATCTCAAGTACCAAAACAACAGAGCAGAAGAATAAAGTATTTGTTGGCAGTAGAGTCCTAGAGTCAGATTGCCTAAATTCAAATTCCAGTTTTGCCATTTATTAGCCATATGGCTTTGGGAAAATTATATAAATGTTTCTGCATCCCAGTTTCCTTATTTATAAAATGAGTGTAGTCATAGCTACCTCTCGGAAGATTGCTGTGAAGAGAACAATAGTTATTTATGGAAAGGATTTAGCACTGTAGTCTGGTGCCTAAAACAATGTAAATGATCAAAAATTGTAGATGGAGAGAAAAGCAAACGAAAATGGAAATTCTGCTGTGAAACCCAATGAATTTCCAGACTAGCAAATGTCCTGGGAGTTCCTCTTTTTCAAAACGGAATAAACTACCAACAGAGAAAATTTATTGCCACTTCCAGGTCATGAACTTCTGTTCTGTAGTGGTTGTGGGACTTTGTGAAGCTGCCAACACCAGAAGTACAGAAATAACTCAATGCAAAGGGTCAGGGTGCCCAGACTCTCCAGTAGCCCCTTAGCATCACATGCTGCAGATCTGAACTTAGAGGAAGTGCATGGCCTCAGTCAGAAATTCTCATGGAAGATCCTTCACTCAACCACCCGTTTATTTTATACTATGCTTAATGCTGTAAGGAATGCCAAAAAATTAAAACTGCAATCCAAGTCCTTAAAAGAAAATCCATAGAAAAACAAACGAAGACCAATTCCAGTGGGGCACCATGGAAGTGTCATCTGGAATCTCCTACTGTTTATCCTGGAAATCCAAAGATAGGAAAACCACAAACTATCAGTAAAGCTGGGGTTCAGGTAATACCCCCAAACTCCAAGTTGTGCATTGGCACTGCTCCAGTTGTATATGACAAGCAAACCTTTGCTGGACGTCATGAGCATGCTCCAGGGAGTCTGAAGAAGATCTAGTGAGAGCAGAGTTCAGAAAGCTCCAGCGAATGACATCTCCTAAAGGAGAAGCTCCCTCCACCAGAGGGACTGCTAGGAGCAAAACTGAGGTCTCTCAGGGTGTTATCAGTGAGGGAAACAGAGAGAAAAGATTCAGAAAATGACTAGGGAGCCCAATACGGGCAAATCTCTGCAAGGATCTTCAAAAATGCCTTCGAAAACTGCATTCTTCCTTTGACGGGCAAGGGCTGTATCTTGTGACATTACAAAGCAAGGGAGCCCAGGGTTCTCATGAACCAGGAAGAGGTGTTGCAGCTGGTGAAAGCAAATGTTGGACATGTGAAGACTACTGGGCTCATTAGCATTTGTTCACCATTGCAGTGCAAGGGCGAACATTTACTGTGTGCTGGTCACTGTCCTAAGCACACGTACATATAGTGGCTCATTTAATCCCAACTATTCCAAGATATAGGTCCTGATTTTATGCCCATTTACTGATGAGGAAACTGAGCTACACACCTGCCCAAGATCATCAGCTAATAAGGGACTGAGCAATATTCAACCCAAGCAGTCTGGCTTCAAAGTCTGTGCTCTGATCCCCAATGCTGTGCAGCCTCCAAAAAGCAGCAGGGAGGGGAATGCTTATCCATATATTAAAGGGAGCCCTTCCCTTTTTCTGTAGCAACAGAGGTTGGAGTCCTTGAAGTATAAACTCTCAAAGCTACCTGGGCACTCTTACACCACAGAATCCTTCTTCTGGTAATCCAGAAACACAATATGTGTTTTAAGGAATTTGATTTCATGAAAATTTACAACTTATGCTTGGCAAAACAACAACAATAAAACAGTGTAAGCAAAGACATATGTCAAATGATTGGAAAAATGCTAACAATTCATATCACAGCCAAGGATGAAATATTCATTATATTTAAAGAGAGTCTAGAAATCAATAAGAACCAGCAACCCAATAGAAATATGGGCAGAAGTCATGAACAGTTAGTTTTAAAAACAATATAAACATATATATATAAAATGTTTCTAACCTCATTCATAATAAAAGAATGCAAATTAAAACTGTCCTGGCATACATTTTTATGTATTGATTTTGCAAAACCAATATTTTGGCAAGTTACTCCATTGGCAAAGCTGTAAGCAAAGCGCACTTTCTTGCATTGCTGGTGGGAGTGCCCTGCAGGGGGCAATTTTTTTGACATATTTCACAAAATGACAAATGCATTTAGCGTTTGACCCAGTGGAAGGCAATTTTTTAGGCATATTTAACAGAGTGACAAATAAATTTAGCATTTGATATGGCAATCCTAATTCTGGAAATTTATCCTACAGATAAAACAGCACACATGACAATGTTTATACAAACCTATTCATTGTAATATTGGTTGTAATCACAAATGTATGGAAATAGCTCAACTGTTCGTTAGTACAGCGCTAGTTAAATTAACCACTAGATAGACACATAAACAAATATAAGCTACTGATTATATCCAGAGTGTGTGGAGCTAGAAAATGAGATAGAAGGGGAAAAGGTGCGATTAATGATTCTCAGTGCATCTCTTATTATATTGTTTTAATAATTTTTATTGTGGACTAGATTTCTGTTTTGTTTCTGAGTTTTGAGATTTTGTATTTTCCATAACATTAAATTTTGAAGAGTTTGGACCATTTTTTTAAACTATGAAAGTATATGACTTTCAAAACTAAAATTGTAAATTAAAATAAAGCATATAACATTAAATATCTAAAGATTAGAATAATTCTTTCTTGTTAAAAAAAGAAATAGCTAAAGACCAATTCAAAAGCATAAAATGTATTAATCTAGTGCATTTCAGATACATTTAAAATTAAAAGATTCAGAAAACAAAATCCCATTGTATAGAGAGAGTGAAAGAAAGACAGGTTTTTAAAAACCTGTCTCTTTGGAAACTGAATAAAATTTTGGATAGTTAGTACAACACTACTGGTTAAAAAGGCAGCAGATTGACAGCGAAATTGGAACTTTTAGCAAAGACACAGTCTGTGGACTGAAATTGGCACTTATTTCTCCCTGTGGTCACCAACATTCTCACTTCAGGCCTCTCTAACAGGTTTTTATCATGGCTATTGCAGAGGCTGCATGGAACTGAGATACAAAACCTATCCCATCCCTTACAGCAACTCCCTCCTGGTTTTATTCACTCTCATGCCTTCAGGAATGATTCTTCTCCTTTACTCTGATAACTAGACATGAGAGACTCATCCCTTCTAGTGTAGATTTGCAAACTCCAAGTGTCTTCCTTCCATGTTGAAAAGAGTGCTGGGCTGGGCCTTAATACTTTCAGACTAAAAAATGGAACCTTCCCCCTGTGAACTCTACCCTAAGAATGCAACAGGAAAGACAATTAGTATGAACATAAATGCTTTATGCACTTAGAAAGGAAGGATTTTGGAATATGAGCCTCATTAGATTCTCACTATTTACAGATGAAGCAGTTTGAATTACCTTGTAGTTTTAGTTTTGAAGGGTTTTTTTTTTTTTTTTCAGATTTTTGTTTCTTCCATTATTCTACATGCAATGGCTCTGTCGTTTTAAGTGCCCAAATTTATAACAAGCATTTAATTATTTTGACAGTGTATAGCAAAATGTGCATCTCACATAAGGAAGATGCTTTGGTTTTACAAAACCTTTTCAGAACTGTCCAACAGAAATATCTTAAATCTGAAAGTCTAGTTGGTAAATAATGCCAAGGCTGTTAGAAAATAAAAAGGATATGTAGAATTCAGTCATTCTTTTATAGTTCCCATTAACAGTCAATGTGGTAACAAAATATAATGCTGTAAATCCTTCTGAGTTAAGCGAATAAAAAGGCCATAATAAAGGTCAATTTTACTGCCATCAATTTGCAGTGATGGGACATTTGGTTGCCAAAGGAAGCAACAAATACAACCCAGAATTATAGTATCTCTGAAAAAAAAAAAAAGTGCTACTATGGCAAGAAGTGCTTTGAGAAGATTTACGCTGAAACCCACACTCAGCTCTGCTCCCAAATAATAGTGTGGATTATTTCAAATTGTTCTAACCCTGTGCAGGGCAGTGCAAAAGACAAATGCATTGTCGTACTGCAATGAAACAGATTCACTATATAAGAGATGGAGGAGGTATAATGGGTATTTGAAATATATGCAAAAGTAAAAAGGAGAAATGGTAGTTTTGTGAGCAATTAATGCTATCCATAATTACAATGTGCAAACAAAAAAACCACTAGGGGACAATTGCACAATAATGAGGTTTGAAGGTATTAATTCTTCTCTGAAATGGTGAGAATACAATTTTTATCAAAGCAACAGCAGTAAAACAATAGCACAAAATAGAAAGATGGAGATTGCTACTATTTATTCTAGGATTTTTACATTGGAAAATTGAAAATTAAAACATCAAAGAAGTGTTAAATACCTGCGTGATGCCATGACCTCATCTGCCTCTCTTCTTTGCCCTCTCATGTTTCATCTCTCAGTTTAAACTGTGCTCATAGGCTGAATATACTTATATTCTACTGTAGTTTACATTTACATGCAGACCCATTTGTAAACTAGAGAAAATTCAAAGTGGATATTTATTTGCACAACTAGCTTCTAGGCCAGTAGTGATGGTCACCATACCTAAATACTAGCCCATCAAGAAAAGAAAAATGCTACATGGAATTAAATATGACAACCAAGTAAGAACATTGAGGGACTTTCTGTCAAAAAGGACAGGTGATGCTATCAAATGACCTGCTTTTCTATTTATAATTAATTTTTTCCTAGCATATAAAATGCACACTTAACAAACATGTTTGGAAAATAAGGAAATCATTTTGATATTACCAAGAAATAAAGACTGCAATATTTTAGTGTAATTATAGCTTTCTGTAATCCCTTTCTGTGCACATATACACATATAAAAACATATTTGGGATCATATTCCAAATACTGTTTTATAACCTGTAGTCATTACTTAATATTAGAAATATTTCTCACACAATCTCTAATAGCTGCAAAGTTTTCTGTTAAATAGCCAAACCATAATTTATGTCTGCTCATTTAACAAATATGTACTGAGCATTTACCATGTGACACATGTTGTAGTTGCTACTGTGGCAAAGTTGAATAAGAAATCTTTTCTGACCTCAGGGAGTAAAGTGATCGCTATGATCCTTAATAATTTGAACCGCATTATATGTAATTGATTGCCAATCTCAGAGGAGAGTGACTATCATTTTCAAGAGTTCAGGAAAGGCTTCAGAGAGGAAGCAGCAATTGATATGGATTTTGTAGGTGAATAAAAGTTAAAAGAGCAATTGAATGGGATGAGAATTTTAGACAGAGAGAGGAACATATATAAAGTTACGGAGATAGGAACTGAATTATGAGGTTGCCACACAAGGAAAATTAAGTCCTGCTCAACTTTTAGCAATTGTTAATTGTAATATTTGCAGATTCCTGTAAAAGTGATTTGACTGGGTTTTATCTAATCAGTGGAGCTCTCCCTTTCTTCCTCACATCTAACTTTAAAAATCATGGTTTTATTTATGCTTCTGGTTCCTCCAGTAGCTTCTGGTTCATCCCAAGTATGGTCAAACCATCTGTTTGATGTCAAAAAGAAGAAAAAAATGTATAGAGACAGGTGGACTCTGAACAATACTTTAAATATTTCATATCAATTGGGAAGGCAGATATAATTTAGCAAACTGGATTTTATTCTAAAATATGTTGGTTGTAATTATTACAAAGAGGGAAAGACAAACATGAAAAACATAGCATTTGGTAGAAATGAAACACATCCCAAATACCCAGTATGTTCAAAGTTATCCAAAGAGCATTGTTGACTCTTGAAATCCACACTATAGCACAACAGATAATAATGATGCTACCAAAAGGGCTCTTTGGGATTATGTGCAAAAAACTCTTTTGGGACTCTTGAATCTGTACATCCAATTTGTATATAATATTTCTGTTCTCCATGTCTCTTTGGAGTTATTTGGATTTATCCTTTGATTACCTACTCCAAAGTTCACCTGACTTTGGTGTGATTACCAACAGTCAGTAATTTCAGTTTATTTCAAGATGTGACACTTCGACTTCTAGGGTTTCCTCTAAGCCACAGCAATATTGTTTGGTTCCCTGTAGAGTTGATGACCTGCTTGCTCTTCTGTAAACATTTGGTCCTTTAACTGAATGCCTCTGAAAACTTTTGACAATATGTTTATTATAAAGCAGGCCCCTAGGCCAGAGCAGAGCATTTTCAACAATGACATGATGAACAAGAGTTTCATCAAGCAAGGAGTACACATGGAATTCCCACAAAAGGCACATGATGGTGCCAAAAGTATACTACTCACACTATGGTTCTGAGATCCACACGGATCCATCTCTAGGTGTTAAAGGAAACTGTACTTGCAACATTCTACTAGATAAAGAGCCATGGAAGTGCTTCCCATACTCTTTGCCATGAAGTGTCGTGTACCACTCCCAATGACAAAAAAACTCTCTCCCTTGCATCTGAGGGAATGTGCCCTTAATGCAAAGCCGAGAGATTGCAATAACGGAACAACAAGCTAGATAGATGATGCTCTCCTCTGATAAGAGGCATCCACTACTGCATTTGTCAATTTAACACAAATCATGTTAAGCTTTCAGTGCCTGATAAGGGAATTACATTTTACTTGGTTATTTCCATAGAAACTAAAGAGTTTGCAGAGATATTCCACATTTGATTTCACAATCACATCTTCCTAAATATTACTTTCAAAAAACAGCATTGGTTTTCAAGGACTGGGAACTGGAAGCAGAAAGAGTCTGATGGAAATAAATGAGTTATATCAAATTGCTACAGTCTATTAATCAGCCAATACTTCAAAAATTAAATCAATATGTTTATTATAATCCAGGTTCAAAAAGAAATGTGTCGATATGTATGTATACATAAACTGCCTCCAGATTCCCGTATGTGGTAAACATGCCTAAATATTTTTCAAGCTATAAAAGGAAACTGAAATAAATACCAGCTGTGCAGGTTTATCTAGGAACAGAAAATAAATATGGAAAGAAGAAAAAGAATTTACTGCTACATCATTAATATAAAATGAATTGAAAAGATTGTAAAGTGGGGACAATGGGTTGTGGTGTTAAGAGTGTATGGAAATAAGCAACTCCTTGGCTCCATATTAGAATCTTGTACTCTTCATTGTACAGATAGTTGACAGTAGAGTCACATAGGGTACATAGGGTCTGTATCAGTGAAAAGGTCACTTCTCCCTCTCTCCCTCTCTCCCTCTCCTCTTTACCCCCCTACCCCCACCCCAGCCCCTGCCCTAGCTACTCCCTCTCCTTTTCCTCCTTCTGTGTTTTTTCTTTTGTCTCTCTGTGTCTGTATTAATCTTTCTTTGTCTTGCTTGAGAGTCTCTGTGTCTCTCTTGTGTCTCTTTCTATGCTTTTCTCTCTGTGTGTGCATCTGTGTTTATCTATCTGTCCCTTGCTCTTTCTCTCTTTCTTCTGTCTAAACAAGATTCTATTTTCCCCCCTCTTCTCTGTCTCTATCCCAGACTGGCTTTTCTGCTTCCAAATGCACAAAAGCAAACAAGGAAGCCCTGGGCCTTGTATATATCACTTCCCAGACAACAAAGGCTAATTAAATTGAACCCAGATTTCGAGTAACCAAGAGAAACAACCTAATGGCACCAGGTTGAGTTCAGCACATATATTTAGTTCAAACAACTGAGGTCATGGAAGGGTACATAGAGTCTCCCAGTACAAGCACGGTCTTAGGGCCACATGGTAAGAGCAGAGGCAGCTCTCAGATAAAGGGGACTGGGTACGGAAATGTCCTTCAGGGAAATATCCTGGCACATCATTCATGAGGACTTTCCCAATGAAGCCAGCTCAAAAAGATGTTGCACCTAGCATTTAAGTACATGCCACTTACTTTGACACTTAATAGTTGTGTGACCTTGAGAAAGTTATTTTTCTCTCTAATCTTTAGTAATAAGAACTACCTCACTGAAATGAAGATTGAATATGTGACTATAAGGTGACAGTATTTATGACTGAGCTTATTACAGGGTCAGTGTCCAATAAGGGCATTACTGTACCTAAATGGTGCCCCTTTGGGGGTTCTATCTTGTCTCTTAAAAGACTTTACACTAGCTGAGTGGTCCCCGCAGTAGCTAGCCAAGTGCCAGACACAGAGCAAGTACTCAAAAAAATCTCTGTTGGTTAATCAACTAAGTAAATACTCTTAAGGACCTGAAAACTAAAACCAAATGAATGTGTTACCTTTCTTATTCCAAGATGTAGAAGGGATTTTGATAGACAAAGGAAACTATGATCAGATATATAAAGGGTAAGTAAAGGTATATGGTCTCAAAAATATGAAGCATGGTTTGGAATTTTTCTTTTGTTCTTAGGATGACAGATTTTAGGATGAATGTAGAGAAATAAATGCTGAAACAGTATTGTTCACATCCATAATAATGCCATATGTATTTGACCCTGTGTTGACTGTAGTAGTCTTAAGACTTCTGCAACATGACTCCCAATCACAGAAACAAAATATAAATATCACAACAGCAGAGCTCTTCTCTGTTTTGTGCCCTGCCATATCTCTGGCACTGATCACAATGCCTTAACATAACAGATGCTCAGTATATGCTTCTAGAACGAGTGGATTAATGAAATGAATGAACAAATGGTAACTTCATCCTCATTAGGGACAGCTTCATGGGCATATGACCCATGCAGCTGCATAGGGCTCCACACTTAGAAGGACTCCATGCTTGGATTAATGCTTTGTGGTCATCATCTTGACATTCTTAATCATTTTTGAACAAGGGGCTCCACATTTTCATGTTGCCGTGGGTCCAGCAGTTATTTAACCAGTCGTGCTACCCAGGATATGTAACTAATACTGGTGAACTGGAGAATGCAGTTTCTCACACTGTCCAACTGTAAACCCAAGGAAATGGCCTGAGAAATGGGGATGCTTACACTGAAACAGCTGTGAGGCCCCCATAGAGACGCAGTCTCACTAAGTCATAAATATTCCAGTCCTGCCACCCAGTGCCTTTTGAAGTTCCCTAGAAGCTTCTGCTTCACTATCCCATCTGGTCCTGGCTTTGACTCTCAAGGAGGTTATCAACATTTTGGATGAATGCCTTCTCCGCTTCAGCTACACTGCTTCTGATTTGCTTACTCAATTGCAGAGCCTACTTACGTCTCTTACCAACCTTATATGGTTTGGATCTGTGTCCCCATCTAAATCTCATGATGAAATGCAATCCCCAGTGCTGGAGGTGGGGCCTGGTGGGAGGTGATTGGATCATAGGGGTGGTTTCTAATGGTTTAATACCATCCCTCTAGTGCTGTTTTCATGACAGAGTTCTCAGGAGACCTGGTTGTTTGAAAGTGTGTAGCCGCCGCCACCGACCTTTTTTCTGCTATGGCCAGGTAAGACCTGCCTGCTTCCCTTTCACCTTCTGCCATGATTGAAAATTTTCCTGAACCCTTCCCTGAAGCTGAGCAGATGCCAGCATCATGCTTCCTGTACAGCCTGCAGAACCATGAGCCAATTAATCCTCCTTTCTTTATAAATTACACAGTTATTTCTTTAGCAGTGTGAAAATGGACTAATAAACCATCACTCCTCATACTGTAGCTTAATATTGTGGTTGCTTCATTAGCTGCTTTTTAATTAAGGTTTATGGATTTTGCTATCTATTTGTTTACAGGTACAGTATAAGTTTCAAATCAAAGCAAGCCAAATTACTTGTGATTTCAAGATATGTCATGTAACCAGCTCTGGCACATATTTTAGGGCTAAATGTTGGTGTATTAAGTCCCCAGTAGCATGAAGAGTTAACAGAAAAATTTTTAAAGTTAATCTATACTTTATAGGATACCTCTACTTGACATGTTTTTCTTTTCAAATATCATTTTCATTATTTTTTATTCCAATAGAGTGGTGATCTTCAATTCAAGCACCCTGTCTCTGATTATAATATATGTTCTCACTTTCAATGAAAATTTGCTCTTGTCACATAGAAATCCACGGTTATTAGATTCTATTGCAATAATTTATTAATATCAAGTCTATTAAATGATGACATATTGGGCATAGAAAAATATTCTATACTGAAAAAATCATTTTGCTTCAGAATTTTTTAGTTCTTTTAAAGTTATTTGGAAGTATTAATAATTATTTCAGAAGATTTGTCACAGAAGAGAATAGGGCAAACATTTGAGACTAATAAAGACCATTAGTATCTCTGTGTTAACAATTCTGAATTTACTTACTAGTTTCAATCTTTCTGTAGCCTATCACATTTTAAATGTCCCTATTAAAATTATACAAAGTCCTCAAGGTATTAAAAAATCAAGTTAATGACTGAGAATGGGATTTATCCCTACCCACTGAATCATGTAGAACAGATCTCCTTCAAATTCCCCTCAATTCTTAACTCTTTTAAGTCTCTTTTTGTCTTTGTTGGCCCAGTATAACATTTCTGGAGAAGACAAGAGAAAGTACAAATGTTTTTGGACACTCACTAACCATACATCTCCGTTCTGCTGCACTCTCCTGCCATGGCTTGCTCACCTCTCCTGCCCTTTGTTCTTATAATTCATCTGATTGGTATAGAGAAAGCACAGCCTAACCTGAGATTTGAGCTCCCTGCATAGAGAATGTTAAGTTCAATTTTCTAAAACACTACTAAACTAAAAATAACTTCAGTTTACAAATAGAAGAACAAGTGCTGAACTGGGAAGAAATATTGTGCATATATGTCAGTGAGTCAGCATTGGATCTCTCTCTTCGGTAAAAACAAATTTAATACTATAGTCACTAATAGCTCCAAAACATATGAGTAAGTCATTGTTATGCCAAGTTTTGGCATTACTTATTATTGGTAACTGTTTGAGGACATACAAAACACTTGTTACTACTATCAAATCATTTTGAAGACAGAAACACTAGGCAAGCTTGTGCCAGTGCTAAGAATACACTGTGGTATAAAATCAGGATGATGCTGTATATTAATTCTCCCATCCAATGCAGTGTGGCTTCCATTGCCTAGAGGACAAAGTCCAGACCCTTCACCTGGTATCAAACTACATAACCTACCTAATTTTCTGATACATACTGAAGGTGCCAGTTATTAAGCCTTTCACGCTCCATTCCAAACCCACCCTTCTACATACTCAGCTTTGTGATGCTGAGGCTGGGATTCTGCAAATAGCATTTCTGCATTACCAGCATTTCCCTGTTAAGTTCAGCCAATAGGAGACAATAGATGGGGACTTCAAAACTAGAGAAGGAAGAAAGGAATTACTTTCTCCTTTTTGTTTCCTGTATGCTTCCTGTTTACTTCCTATTTGCTTCCTGTCCCTAAAAGCATCACCCTAGCAATGCTTCTTTGCCCCAGAAATGGCAATTTTTTTTTCATAAAATTAGTTGAGTTTTGATTGCAATTTTTCCACCACTTACAGAACCAGCCTCACAGTGGGTCTCTCAGAGATACCAGCCTCAACGACCTTGCTCATCCCCTCCTCAGATATCTGAGTCTCAGCCCCACAGGCATCTTCTCCAGACTTCTAGGTTTTAATAATTCTAGTCTCTTTCAATTTTTTTATCTAATCCTAATTCCTACAATTACTGTGTCTGTAATATGTGATTGCTCTTTTTTTTTCTCTTTTTTGGGAGAGAAACATAACAACTTTATGCCTAGTTAAAAATCTTTAAAGTTCAGACAGATACACTGAAGGAGTAGCCATGTTTAATCTGCTCTACACTTGATGTTTTTGTACACTCTCCTGGAATACTGTCACTGTTCTTTGGAGACATGCTTAAATATTCTCCAATACCCATCTCAAATATTATCTCTTCTGTAATGCTTTTCTTGACCTCCTTAATCGGAATCACTCCCTTACGATTAGTACATTTTCAGTTGGTACATCCTGCTCTATGTCACTTAATATTTTAATTATTTATTTACATATTATTATGTTCTCCTAGACTATCAGCTCCACAGAAGCATGACCTATGCCTTATTCACTTCTGTATCCATTGTATCTAGCACATTCTCTAGCACATAATAAGATTATCATAAATGCTCATTTATTTGTTTTGTGCTAATGAACTACAAGATTCTTGGAGCAGATTTAGAGATGGCCTTTAGTTCCAGTGTATCAGCCTTTTGCTCATGTTGTGTGATGTAATGAAAGGTAGTTAGAAAGATGCCAACTCAAGGGGAATCCCCCTGCTAGCCAGCCAACTTAATCTCAAATTCCATTTTTAGAAAGTACATGCAACAGTACCTGATATCTAATAAGCAGGAAATAAAAGTTAGCTTTTTTTTTTTTTTTTTTTTTTTTGAGACGGAGTCTCACTGTGTTGCCAAGCTGGAGTACAGTGGCACAATCTCGGCTCACTGTAACCTCCACCTCCCGGGTTCAAGCGATTCTCCTGCCTTAGCCTCCCGAGTAGCTGAGACTATAGGTGCACACAGCACACTTGGCTAATTTTTTAATTTTTTTTAGTAAGAGAATGGGATTTCACCATGTTTGGCCAGGATAGGTTCCGATCTCTTGATGTCATTACCCGCCTGCCTCAGCCCTCATCAAAGTGCTGGGATTACAGGCGAGTCACCGTGCCCAGCCAGTTATGACTTTTTTAAAATTTCTATTGTCAGTAACTAACAATAGCATCGTCTATTTACCCCTGACTGAAACATAAAGTCCCCTCAATGGGAGTAGTCAAGATTCTTAAAAATACAGCCCCAAATTATTTTCCTCTCCCCACTGATTCAATGATTTTGAGCCCTCCAACAAGGAGTTGGGCACTAAAAGCCCACTCCTTAGGGTAGGCTACATTGGTCCTTTTATTTTATAAACTAAATTTTCATTATGAATACAGCCAATGCCTACTCAAATTTAATGTGAGTTAGCTTCAAACGTCCCTTCTATACAACTGTCCCAGTGTTTACTACTAAACGGTGTATACTATTATTTATATACATGGTCTATGAACTTGTTTTTCATGCTACACAAGCAGAGCTTAGTAGGTTATGACAGAGATCATATGCCTCCACAAATTCCAAAATATTTGCCTATCTGGACCTTTATAAAAAAATGTTTGTGACCCCTGGTTTTAGACTATTGCCAAACCAAAATTAAACCTAATTGCCCACATAAGATTCACACCACTTTTGCCATTCTAAATGTTCCCCCATTTTTGCCTATCAGATATCCTATTAGTCCTTGAAATAATCTCTGACCTGTCAACTAAAAGGCATGATTCTCCTCTCCTTTCAACTCCTAGTTTGAATTTTTATTGGCTCTTACAGCATTTATACTTTACTTTGAATTGTTATTTTATATATAGACTCCTCATATCCCCCCTAATTGGATTATAGATTATTAGAGGTTTAATGCTGTAGAATTTATATATTTTTCTATTTCTTACAGGCCTGGAAACCAAATAAATATTTGGTTAATAAAAAATATTTTATATAAATATTATATTACAAATAAAATAACAAATTTAAATATTTGACAAATTGAGTCAAATAGAACTAAATTGTATACCAGCAGTTTGCCTGTGCTCCTCTCTCAACAGCCTGAGATCCTCACATACCACATCACAGGCTAGGTAGTGGATCAACACAGTGGTTAGTTTCTTCCTTTGAACTTAAGAACACTGCTCAATCAAAAAAGATAATTCTTGACTTGATGGTGGCTAAAAAGTTATCAAGTTACCTAAAATAATAAACCAAATCATATTTAAAACTGTATTTAGGGGTTTGTGAGAGACTGGCTGCTTTTGAGATTAATGGGTAAGGTACTATAAGCCTTAGGATCTGAATGTGGCTTTAGCCAGAGATTTGAGCTAATGAAGCTATTAGGTGATTCATCTTAAATTTCCTACAAAGTCATTAGCCACAGAATTATTTTCCAAAAATTGTTCTGATGGTTATTATCAAACAAATAGAAGGAGACTGAAATTAGAGCAAGTTCAGCCTTTTATAATTAGACACTATCTTGGTCTTTGTTATTATACTCTAATTGTTTTTACATATAAGATAAATTATGAAACTATAAAGGTATGTAATGCGATATGCTTGATTACATAAATACAGTGGAATTATATATGCTGGAAACACGAGTGCAGAAGTGATGCATTATTTTGTCTTAACAAAATGATAGTTAATCGATGATATTCACTCTGCTTAACTTACCTTCCTCACTTAAGAACCTTTAAAAAAAAAATCCTAAAACAGTAGACTCCTCTAGAAATGCTTCTTAATTAACCAAAGACTTCCATTCAATAAAGCAAAACTTCTCTTCATATTAATTTCACTGGCTCCAGTAACATTTCTTTTCAAGTTATGTATTAATGAATCATAGTCAAGACATCTGGTATATGACTCCCATCTAATCAAAGAAGCCCAAGGTTCAAAGCGTGGTCTTCTAAAATGAATACATGTGAAAAGACTGGCTTAACTCGGGATGCTTTTTTTCTCTTTATTTTATGATGTCCTAATACTTTGAGTCATATTAATCATATCATAGGCCCATCAATATTACTTGCACTGTTATTTTAACTTGGCAGATTATCTCACCCAACAGCAATGATTGAGCATCTACCTGAAAAATAAGGTGGTTTCAAAAACCCTGGGTTTCATTCTATTCTTCATATATGCAGTGCCAGTTATCTATAAAAATAAGTTACTAGTCAAAAGGAAACACAACTAGCTATCAAATTCACAAGATATAGAATATAGCAACCTGATCATCTAAACATGGATTATGACCCTTGAAGCAAAACAGTGTTATATACAATAATTATAGATAGTTAATTTACATGAAAAATGGAAAATGAAACCTTGGAATAGCAACAATACTTTGGTCTGACCTCTACAGCAGCTCTACATGAGTAAATACACAGATTTATATTTGAAAAGATGCAACAAAGGTCCTTCAAATAACAACCTACTTTATCAGAATGTCAGTGTTATTGACTCAGTATAATTTTGATATTTTAATGTTTTATAGAAGCATGCCACATACTCATAGAGTGATAACATTGTAAAAGACTTTAGATATCAAATAAACTAGGGCTCTCCAGTTTGAGGAAATGGATCAGGAAAATGAAGCCCAAAGAGCTGCAGTGCCTCCTTCAAAAATTTCACAGCTAATTCGCAATAGTGGAGTATATGTATTATCATGCACATCTCCTTAGAATCTATTGCCTAGTCCTCTAAGTTGGGTTAGTTATTTGAGGACACAAATACCACATATCCACTGTGCATGCACTGTGTAACGCTAAAGCAAATCCATCATCCTCAAAGAAGATAATATAATCAGATAGAATTAGTAGTAGAAGAAAGCAAATAAAGACAAAATTGGCCAGAGGTATGGAACAAGCAACAGCAATCCTACAATCAACAGCCTCTAGACTCATCTGCCCATGAGCAGAGCCTCAAGACCCCCTTCCAGTTGACTGACCCCAGAAGGTATTATATATTTGCCCATTCAAAACAAGCAAATTATTGATCTTTCCCACCAAGAATAAATATTTACGTATGTTTACATTCCTGTGCAATGTATCTACTATGAGATGAGACATAATTTCTCAGGATCCCATCCTTAATTATTTGAAGGTTTTCATCAAAATTGCACAGCTCTCATTGATGGTGGCCAAGAGAAAGACAAAAAGGAGGAGGAATACAAGAAAACATTTAACCTAAATAGGAGGTGTTAGGAACCATTTGGGCAAATTTCTTGATATAAATTTCACAATGTATTTTTATGTATGTTTTGTTTTCATCTTGCTAAACATTGATCTTAATAATATCATTTACTCAGCTATTTCATTTAATATTTTGCTTCTTCCTAATATATTCCACATTACAGCATAGATTTTTAAAAATATACATATAAGAGATAATGCCATTGTACTAGAACGTTATCATAATAGTTTCCTGTTGCTAGATAAGTGGCAAGGTCAAGCTAGATATTTATTGAAATTAAATATCAAGATAAATTGAGAAACATTGATCATAAGAAAATGTTCTAATACAGTGGCTTAATTTCTATTGCACCAAATGATGCATGTTGATATAATAATTTTTCTTTAATAGATCTTTGTGTAGTAGAGTTAAAGTAGCTTACAGTACAATAGAGGAACTATATTCTGATCATTGAAGAGAACCGAACTTGGTATAATATGCAGCCAATCCAACAGCTGTTTACAGATAATAAGCCTATTTCCTGCTCCAGCAAATTATGTATACGAAATAATTTCTCACTAGCAGAGGCTAGTTGTATTCCAACTGTAAATAAAGGTTGACTGTTGAACAATTTGGCTTGATATTTTTCCTTCTAAAGATTTCTGTACTGCATTTTAGAAATATCTTGGCATATGTACGTATACATACACACACAAATACATATATAATTTAACAAAGAGATGGCCAAACTATTTTGCTTATCCTTACAAATAAATGTGCCAGAACAAGTGTGTAGAAACAAAAGTGTAGTCCAGATTTTGAAAATGCAATGTATTGACCTTTCAAAAATTGGCTCCAAAAATACACATTTGTTATTTTGCAAACACATCCAAATTTCAGTGATTACAGCTTAGTGCAGAAATTCTGTTCTAGAAGGTTCAACTTAGCATGGTGGGCCATTTGAGTTCACCAGAGTGAAACCACGAGGGAGATCCAAAACAAGAGCCTTCCTTAGAACTGAGAAAAGTATGATTCACTGAAAGGAATTCCTTAGCATATTGGAACTATGAGGAAGACAGGGAAAGGTCATTTTACTGGGGACCAGTTTTGTTTAAAGAGAAAAAGAAGAAACTAAACCAAACTAATTACCCAAGTTTCTTCAGTATTCATAAGTCTAGAAATACACTTTGAAGTTTTATATTACATATATTTAAAGCAATTTCTCTCAAACTTCCAAGTTCTGAAAGTCAAAGACAGTAAAAGGAACAGAGTTCACCTGAAGAAATACATCATGTTACTGAAGAGTACAAAGATAATGGAGAGTTTGAAAATGTGTATAAAAGAAGTTTCACTTAACTTTCCTAGTCATAGGGAGGAAAGTAATAAACTGAAAGGCAGAGGTGGTGTAATTGTGTGTGTGCACATACACATGCATGCACAGTATGAAAGAGAGAGAAAGAGATATATTTTTTGATAAAAATTTTAAGTTGCGTAGATTTTACATACCTCACCTTTAGTCCATAATAATGAGTGCTGGGATGAATATATCCTTCTTCAGTGACTTTTAGATGTATGTATGTGTGTGTGCATGTACACATGTGTGTATTTGTGTGTATGTTGTAAATCTATACCATATTCACTGCCAAAAGAACATATTTGAGAAGTCATACAACATCAGCTAACATTTTCTCTGATTTTAAATGAAGTTAAATTTCCAATTGCAACCAGGTAACTTGTATAATGCTTTAAAGTAATACAGGTGAAGGCAGCTAATATATTAACTAGCTGAAAGAGTTGTTAAATCACCTTGGGAAAGTTATTTGATCTTTTTAATTATTCATTTTTATAGCTGGATAATAAGGGGTGGATAATAACAGTAACTATTTTGTAGGACTGCTATAAGAATGAATAAAATTATTTATGAAAAGTACCTGGCACAATTTCAGTTTCAGCCTACAATAATCACTTGGTTAATGTCTATTTCCTTTAATATGCAGCAATATATTGAAGAACTCAGAAATGGCCAGTAATTGGGAAGAAACAGCAACCTTGGGATAGTACCTGGAGTATTTCAAGAAGAAATCTGTTAGACAATGAGGCTGCAAGAAGGTGTCATCTAGTTCACTCAATACCATACCAGAAGGGTAGATGTTAGTCTCTTCCAATTTGCTTGGGAGGTAAAAGGCTGTGTGTCTTGCCAGCCTGGCTATTGGTCCCAGACTCTGGGACCTGCCGTGTGATTAAACATGGTTGTCAATCTCGTAATTTTGCATAGTGGGCTGGTTGCAGTGGCTAATGTCTGTAATTCCAGTACTTTTGGGGGTGGATTGCTTGAGCCCAGGAGATCAGGACCAGCCTGGGCAACATGGCAAGACCCCATCTCTACGAGAAATAAAAAATTAGCCAGGTATGATGGTGTGACATGTAGTCCCAGCAACTTGTGAGGTTAAGGTGGGAGGATCACTTGAGCCTGGGAGGTCAAGGTTGCAGTGAGCTGTAATCACACCACTGCACTCCAGCCTAGGTGACAGAGTGAGACCTCGTCCCAAAAATAAATAAATAAATTCAATAAAATAACTGTACAATGACAATAAAGCTCTAACATACTTACATATTTTTCTGTCTTTCCTTCCCATTTAGATTGAAACAGAAAGGATAATATTTTTAAAATAAGCTTTTCCAGGGCAGGCAAGGTGGCTCATGACTATAATCCCAGCACTTTGGGAGGCCGAGGCAGGCAGATCTTTTCTAAATAAACCAAAACAATGAAAAGCAAACTTTTCCTCTAGGTTTCTAGTGTTTTTCATATTTTGTCATAGGCTGCTGAGAAGAAAAGTCTTGCTGTTGTTGTTGGGTTTTTTTTTTTTTTTTCTTTTCGTGTTTTTGTAGGAATATTGAGTAATAATAAGGGAGAAGTTGCATCACCTTCATGCCTGCCAGGCTAGGTCTACACAGCCTACAAAGCATAATGTATTATTTTAATTATGCTTTTGAAAGGGGGCTGTCAGAGAGCAAATCTTTCTAAATTCTTCCCGCGTAAGAATTCATAAGTTACCCTAGATACTGAATATACTCACATATCTGAATCCAAGGACCTAAGCATTTAGATGAAAAGTAAAAGGATTAATTATCTATACATAAAGACAATTGATTGTATTTTTAGCTTGTGTTCTAGATATTCAAGAAACATTGTGAATACAAACAAAAAATAAAAATAAGACAACAGGTACATGAGTGTGCTTGAACCCTGAATCAAATTGATATGGTACCCTTTGAACATTTACCTAAAGTGTGGCTGTCAGCCTTAGTTAATATTAGAAACATCGGGAAACTTTTTCCACGTTTGAAAACCATGTCCAATGGGATCTTCGTAGAGTTGGTCTTCATTTTAGACATCCAGCAATTACAACAAATAGGTGGAAGCTCACATTTGTACCAACCAGTCTCCAGCAGCTTGTGTATAAAGAAGTGTGATCTGATAACAACAAAAAAGGCTTGATAAAGCCATAACTGTCTGTTTTAGTTTTGCTCCTGTGTTGCAAATCTGATAATTGTATGTTGAGAACAGAAGGGCAATGAATATTATAATGAAAGCTATCCATTGGCAAATAGGTCTCACACCTGCCATACAGATCAACCCTGTTCTGTGTTAAGATCACTCCATTTATCATAGTTAGTACACAAAGGTTATGATGTGAATTTCATACTGTGTTACATAAAGTTTGATGCAGCAGGATTCTTAAAATTTGTTCAGGAGGGTTATCATTGTAAACATTCTCATTTAATGGTTTTCTGTTTCTGGTTTGCCTTTACCACAATAAATAGTCATTATTACAACTATACTGTTTTAATTGATCACAGAGAATTTTATCTTCAATGGATAATACTTCAGCTTTACTGGTTTTGAGCTAGACTGTGGATATTATGAAATACAGTGCAGATATGAATATCTAGTTTAGTAATCAAGGTGAGCAATATAATAAATAAGTCAAGTTTTATTGTTTTCCTTTAAATTACTCATCATTTTTCTTAAGTGTCCCAAATGCTGTGGTAGCAATGGGCAGAATTTAAATCTCATACTAAGTTAGACCTCTCACAAGCTTGATATCAATTTATTTTTAAAGCTCAGTTCTCTCTATTGCCTTTGTGAGGGCATACATGTTATGGTCGATTTGTTGCCAAAATGGCTCTGATTCTCCTTCCATCAGGAGGTGAAGTCTGTTTTTCCATCACTTGAGTCTGAGCTGGACTATGACTTGCTCTAGTGAACACAATGTGACAGAAGAGTGGTGCAAGTTCTGAGCCTGCACTTTTAAGAGGCCTTGCATGCATCTATTCTCTTCCTCTCTAGGAAGCCAGCTGCTGCCAGAAACAAAGCTTGGACAAGTCGACTGGAGGATGTAAGACCATGTGGAAAAAAAATCAGCTGTCCTATCCTAGAGCAGCCTTCAGCCTTCAGCCAGCTGACTTGCATCTAACTACAGATGCACAGAAGAGTCCAACAAGATTCGATTCATGAAATCTAGCTAAGACCAAAGAGCCACCCAGCATACATGCATATTCACAACATAAATAAATGCTTATTTTTAAAGCCACTTGATTGTTGTTAATTGCTACACAGTAATGTGGCAATAAACCACTGATACATAGGCCATCTGATTTGTAAATATACAAAATATGAAACAAAGGCTTTTCCAAGGACAAAGTACAATGTCTACTGGTGTACAGTTTCCATACATTTCCTGACTCTCCAGAAAGAGGTGTGTTTAGTGTGGTCATTCTCAATCATACACTTCCAAAATTATAAACAAAGCTAAATTACATGTGGATTATAGTGCCCTATAGGGATATAGTCATAATAGCTAAGTCCAGTCATGAAGAAAAAGACAGTTGGCTTGACATATAAGGTAGTCTCCACCACAATTCAGGCCGGCTGAAAAAACAGTGTTGTTTTTATTACACTGCACGTTTACATATGTGCTGTGTTACAAATTTCACTCTTTATATTTCCTTCGTCTAATTGGTAACACCCAAGCACCTTCAAAGAATAAAGTAGATTGCTTAGTTCCTGATACCATATTTTGTTACTAGAACACTCTGACCCTGATATTCTGAACTGTTTCGTAGCCCACCAAATACAACTGTCAGTTAAAATGGTTTGAGGGTGGGACAAAAGGGTTGATTACCTAAGAAACCTGAAATAGATACTATTGAACTCATCTTGCCATTTGTCCGGAGCATGTGATTCCTAAACCTAACCACTGAGCTGTGGCACGAACTTAATTAAAACCCTATAAAATGCTAGTTATGGAAGGAAAAAGAAATGATTATTTCAGATTTTGGATGGAACAGGATTTCCCCAAATGACTTTCTCCTTTGGAGCTATTTGCTCAACTCATCATGTTTGAGTATATACAAAGGATCTGTCTTGCAAAATGATGAATGCTGGAAGACATTTTTAAGAGAAATTTATCAGTAGTTCATTTCAGAAAGAATTCTAACTGCAATCAGCCTCACTGGATTTTCACCTAACAACTGTGAAGCGCTTATGTGTGATTACAGCAGGTTTAGAGCACCACTATGTGGTCTGTTGGTGACTATGTGAAAATGTGTATGTATTTTTTATGTGTGTGTGTGTATATATATATGCCACACACATTAAAAAACAACAGAAAATGTGTTCTCTTTTTTTAAAAAAAAAAGATTATTTGTTCACAAGACTATGAAATGCAAATCACTCTTAAAAAGGGTAAATGAAACCTTTGCATTTAATTGCGCAAAACAAAATAATTTGGTAGCTAATTTTAACAAATGGAAACACACCCAGGCCATTTTTTCCAAGGGATTCGATCTTAATGCATTTTGCTATTGTGTTTCATCTGCATGTGGTACATTACATTTAATGGAAATCACACAGTCCAATTATCTCTCCTAGGGGAAGAGGAGAAAGGAAAAAGGAGGTAGGGGAATCTATTGTAAGGATAGGGAGATGCCTTTGGCAACTTAACAGGGGAAGAACAGACAGACTCTGCTTTTCAGCCATTCAGATAAATCCCTCACACTTGGTGACTCTCCAAACAGGAACCCCCAGAAAGGGCATAGCTTGCTCTCACTAGAAGTGGGACTGAGAACCTGCTTGCTCCTAAACGGGGTTCTGTAGAGAATGCAACTTTGCTGTTAGTCGAACTGCAAATGTGGCTTCTTTCTAGCAGCTGCATATACTGGGGGACACAATTGAGCCCATTTGCTCTTAGCACTCAATCCAGAAGACCAATTATAGAGCTCATTTCTGCAGAAAGATGCTTCTAGTTGCCTAAAAGTATAATTCAGCTCCCACAAGTTTCATCATAAATGGTAAATGATGTCATAGTGGCTTCAATTAGGATTAGGAGAATAGTCTGGACTCCTCCTGTGACAAGAGCTTAAGCTGTTCCGGCCAATGTAGTAGTCACTAGCCACATGCAGCTGTTGAAATTGTAAGTAATTAAAATAAATTTAAATTAAAATGTAGTTCTTTAGTCACACAGGCCATATTTGAAATGCTCAACAGACACCTATGAATAGTGGTTACTGTATTGTGCAGTCCAGATAGAGAACACTTTTATTTTGGCAGATACTTCTGTTGTACAGTACGGATATACAGGAATATGTGAGCTCCTGCCTGCATTTCTTATGTATTAAATCAAGATACTGAATGACAGTCTGAGTTTCAGCATTTCTCTTGTGCTTTTTCCTTTCCTTCCTCCTACTGGTTATATGGGATCAGAATTTGTACCTACTGACCCTAAATAATGGAAGGATCCCAGTTCCAGTATAGATGATAAAGATAGATCTCTTTTGTGCTTGTGAAAATGGCAGGAGGTCACATGGAAAAGATGGAGATGGCTTCCAAGACAAAGGGCAAAGACTGAAGTAGTGAGCAGATATATCCCATCTCTACCCTCTCCCCGCTTTTAGCCATAAAAATGGGTATTTATGCTATGTTTAGAGAGAGCTGAAATTGTAAAAGAATTGTAACTGTACAGGTTGAGGATAAAGATTTCCTGATGTCTACAAAAGGTTTGGTTAAAAATGCATCTTTGAGATGACAAATGTTATCTTTTCAAAGGGATCTACCTTATTTAAAATTGCAAATTTTCCTTGACTCCTTCCCTAATTCTTTCAAGTCTATGTTGTTTATCTCTCCTCCAGTTATAATGTAAGATCAAGGACACACAGATTTTTGTGTTCTTAGTCTTCTGATTTATCCAAACAGGAAAGTATCTGCATGTGGTAGGCTCTTAATAAATATTTGTTAAATGAATAAATGCATTACTCATCTCCAATGTGGTTCTCTGTCTGTACAAGCATTAATAAAATCTCCCAAGTTACTTACAGCTAGGCTAGAGTTTGCTGGATACTACATTACCACAAGTTCCCAAAGGAACATAGCTATTAACATTGACTACCTGATTCATGTATCATACCAGCTACTTCGAGACTCTTACTCAATGTCTTTTCCTGTCCTCCAATTTATCTTGTTGATTTTACCTATAAGACTCCATTTCTTTCTCCATGAACTTCTGCATATCCAGCCTATTACTTCACAAATCTAGCCTTTGTAATGCTTCAAGAATAATCAAATCTCTATGAACGGACTCCATAAATCCTCTGTCTATGATAGGTGTGCAAAGTCTCCACGGTTAACACCAACAACTACTTCCTGACCCCTCTAAGCTTCTTGATAATAGGTGCAATATCACTTATGACCCTCTGGGTTGCAAGGGACAGGATACTTTTAGCTAGCAATCCAAAGGACTTCATTGGCACAGAATGTCTCAGAATAGGTTGAATAGTCCAGCTGTCTGAGGATCAGGAGTTCAGTCTAGCCTCATAAACAAATGAAGCCAGTGGTTTAGAAACCTCTAAGATTCTGTTTCTCATCTTTGCTCCTCTCTGCATATCAATTTTAGTCTCTGCCACTGCAGATGATCTCTCTCTACATAATGAAAACCTTAACACCATTAATTCCCAAAGATTCACTCTCAAACCTTCATTCCCAGAAACAGGAGACCAGAGGCTCTTTCATATCCTGATTCAAATTCTCAGGTTGCAGAATCATTGCTCTAGCCTAGGACAGGTTTTCCCAAGAGGCAAGGTCACACTATACTAACACGCAGTCTCTGGTTAAAGATGAAGATTGAAGGAAAAGGAGTGATTTTCAGACGGGTACTGGGTAAACTCTCCCAAGTATCTACTATAGAAACCAGAATTTTCATTAAAAAAAAAATCTTTTCTAGCATAGTGTCTGATACTTTTAGAAGATCAAAAAGTGTTTGTGATCAATGACATTATTTCGACAGCTGAATTAAATAGAAAACTTGAGGGGCTCTTACGTATCCATATCATTATTTATTAGCAAAGTGTTTTAGCTGAGCCCCTTACTACCAAGATGCAGGGAATGAGAGTTATTCTCTGTTTTCCAGAACTCAACTACTGCCTTATCAATATCGCAAGATTAAAATAAGAAACTATCTTGGAAATAGTAATAAATAATTATTATTGTTTGCTCTGCCAAGAGCTCACACACATTTTAACACAGTAGATTATGTCAGACTGTATAAATCTGAATCCTGACTCAACCATTTTTAACTATGTGACTTTGGCAAATTACCTAACTCTTCTCTACCTCAATTACTGCATCTATAAAAGAGAAATTAAAATAATGCCTATCAAATGGATGACACTTGCCAAGAACTTAGAATACTACCTGGTACACATTAAGGCAATGTTTTCAATGTTGCCCCTACAAGGGACATTTGACAATGTCTAGTGATGGCTTTGGTTGTTTCAACTGAATGGAGTGGGGAGTGCTTATAGCTAATGATAGAGGTCAGAAATACTACTATATTAGTCCATTTTCATACTGTTATAAAGAATTGCCCAAGACTGGGTAACTTACAAAGGAAAGAAGTTTAATTGACTTGTAGTTCAGCATGGCTGGGAAGGCCTCAGGAAACTTACAATCATGGCAGAAGGCAAAGGGAAAGCAAGGCACCTTCTTCACAAAGTGGCAGGAAGAAGTGCCGAGTGAAGAGGTGAGAGCTCCTTATAAAACCATCAGATCTCATGAGAACCCACTTGCTATCATGAGAACAACATGGGAGAAGCTGTACCCATGATTCAATTACCTCCACCTGGTCTCTCCCTTTGCAGTGGGGATTATGGGGATTACAGTTCAAGATAAGATCTGGGTGGGGACAGAAAGCCTAACCATATCAACTACTAAATGAAGTATTGCCATGCACATGACAGCTCCTCCATCCCCACCAAAACAAACAAAAAAATAAAATTTTAAATTTAATTAATTAAGTCATTAAATAATTATTAATGGTCAAATTATTAAATCCTGAATATCAATAGTGCTGAGGCTGAGAAATCCTGTGTTAAGGAAGCATTAAATGTTAGTTACTATTACAATGAGAAATAACAATTATAACAACAAACTTGCACAACACTGACAATGTACCAGGTTCTATTCTAATCACCATATATATTAACCAAGTTTAATTTTCACAAAAAGAAAAAATCAAACAAAAGCAAACAAAAACTATGAGGTCAGTACTATTTTGTATCTCTTTCCTACAAACATGAGGGGTATAGGTATAATGACAAGGATTCAGTCTCTAGCTCTCCTGGGAAGGTAATTGAAACCCACCCGTTAAGTTACAGTAAGCCTTGTGGAGAATTATTCTTGCTGGGAGATATGTTTTTATTATGAGAAGCTTATACAGATTTTGAATGCTCTTTCCTTCTTTCCTCTACCTACTTTTACTCTCCAATTCACATTTTAAGAATGTTGGAATTTTCTTATTTTTTTTAATCAGATATTCAAATCCAATAGTTTCCTTTCCTCTCCATTTTCCCAGCCCCTCCCCTGATTATTAGAGGTTACTTTGCAAGGATTACAGCAAACAACTGATATGAAAAGAGATTTGAGTATTTAATCTAAAGCTTAAGTTGGCTTTCCCGCACTTTGATGTATAAGCCTCTTTCTGAATTTTCTCCAAATGGATTGAGTAACATTGCAAAAGTACCTTCCAAAGCAAAGGTTTGCAAGATGGCGACAGAATGTTGAACATCTGCCCTTTGGGAACATTAGAAATGAAATGGTTTCTTTCTTGGATTAATGCAGTTGTTTGAAAACTGATTAGTTATTGAGCCTGTAGCTCATTTTTTAAAGATCTCATTTTGCTTAGCAACAATGCTCGCAGGCACCATATTTTTAGGTAGTGTGTATGTGTGTGTGTGTGTGTGTGTTTTAACCAAGGCTGAAAGAAGCTGAATTAAGTGTAATCAAATAGCTGTTCTTGGGACCCAGTGCAATGAAAAATTGAGGCATTCAGCCAAATCCTTAATCTTCCATACAAAAATACCTCCTACTTCTCAGGCAATACAGGTAACCTTAAGAAAATAAAAGATGTCCATTTATCACCAACACTCCAAAGGCCACTCTCTTTTTGTATCTACTGACCTTTTTTCTCTCTCAATGACCTAGCACTTCTATTGATGAAAGGTGACACTTTGCAGAAGCCATCTGAACATGGCATATCAAGATTGCAGGAGACTCAAAATTTTATCCAATCAAATTCTGCAGGTTGTCTAGATTTAGGAAGAGACTGATCTAGAGCTTCCAAAAACAACATCTTTCAAGTGCCCATAGGTAGCACATTTTATGAAACACTTATATATAATGTGCCTGTCTCATAGTATCTCCTCTGTTAGTCACAACACACGGCAACTGAAAAGTCAGATATCACAAAATATGGAGTAATCAAGACTCCTCAACTGTGGGGAAAATAAAAAACAGGATTCACCACAACCAGTTTGGCAAACAGACCCTCAGTAAGACCTCCTGTCACCTACCAGGAACCCAGCACTCACAAGCTGTCCTCTAGCTACAACTTCCCCCATCACAGCACCACTTCTTCTGGAATCCCAGGTTTAATCTCTATTATATCTACCATGAAACTCTCTCATACTGCAAAATCTGTTTGCTAAAAACCTTTCACAAAAGACCTTGTTTTGCCAAGGAGGTAATTTTTGGTGTATGAATACTGCTTACTACCTTTTACTTTTAAGTCCTAAGAATTCAGGTGATGGGATTTTTGCTGTTGTTGTTGTTGTTGTTTGTCTTAATTGAAAACAATTTACCTGTGTATGTGTTTGTATGTATTATACATGGAGTTCTGCAAGAAAATGAAAGTCTTATAAGTTGTCTTAAGAAAACGTTCTTCTAACAGTGCTCTGACAAATGTGCACTGCTTCATGGACAAATGACTGATGGCAGGCCCCTAAGGAAGGTCATTCACTGTACTGGCCTTTGCGTTCAGTTTGGTGGGTGGCTGAAGATAATTACAACGTTGGCACATCCAGGAGTGAGTGAGCAGAATTGCAGGAGGAGAAATAAATTTTCTTTACTTTGGACAAACTACTTCTGAGAATGGCTTTGTTTCACAGAACGTTTTAATAAGGTTTTATAAGTGGTCTAGTTAATATATATGTAACAATTTTGAAATATCTACATCAGCAATGAATTCATCAGGTGAATTGCAGCATGTGTCTGAGTAGAGACTTCATATAGGATAAATATTCTATCTTTTAGAGATGCCCCTAAAAGTTCCATTTCCACTCTGAACTATGGAATGAAGTGAAACCTTTGGATGGAATACTTGCAAGTGTTCTCTTTAAGCAATAGTAGATTGTTTTTTTCCTATCTTTTTTTTTTTTTTTTTTTTTGAGACGGAGGCTCACTCTGTCACCCAGGCTGGAGTACAGTGGCGCAAACTCGGCTCACTGCAAGCTCTGCCTCCCTGGTTCACGCCATTCTCCTGCCTCAGCCTACCTAGTAGATGGGACTACAGGCACCCGCTACCATGCCCAGCTAATTTTTTTTTTTTTCTTTTTTTTTTGTATTTTTTTAGTAGAGATGGGGTTTCACCATGTTAGTCAGGATGGTCTCAATCTCCTGACCTCATGATCCGCCCGCCTTGGCCTCCCAAAGTGCTGGGATTACAGGTATGAGCCACCACGCCCGGCCTTTTCTATCGTATTCTTGATTTTAGATTAGGATTACTCTATTTAATCACCAACCAGCAGAAAGAATATTTAATTAGGCAAGCACAACTTACGCAAATGTGGACAGACTGAATCCTGCTCATACTAGGTCATGAAATAATAAAGCTAGAAATTTCCCCACAGACCCCCTGTCTCATCCCTCCTTTTACAGTGGCTCAAGGTCACAGAGGCAGAAATTCAGAGACAGAGATGAGGTCTCCACTCCCTGAACAGTATTGCTGCTACTACATTGCATCATCATTTCTCACTTTACCCACTCAGAGCATCCCCACTCAGAAGAGCCAAGCAAATGAGCGCAGAACCAATATGCCAGGATCTAAAACAAGGTGAGACACTGAGAAATAATCAGGCAGCCAACCTTAGGGTAATCTGGAAACCAATTTAGCCTCTGTTTCTTTTGTTTTCTCTAACACCTGTCATTGTATGGCTATTAGGTATATTTGCCACTATAAAGTCTTATGTTTCTCATCCTGTATGTTGAGAAGATTAAAGGAAGAGGATGCAGTAGGAAGGTTGGATGGAATAGGGCAGATTTGAGAGTCTAAAGAGAAGATTTTAGGCCTAATGGGCTTTGGAAAGTATTTGCAAAACTGAACTAGACATTGGCCTGGTTGTCATGGAAACCAGCAGTGCCGAGAGGTAAAGATAAGAGCTCTGGTGAGAAAGGTTCTCCCTGAAGTTCTGGGGGATCATATAAACTCCCAACCCACCTTTGGGCTTGAAATCAGCCTGTTCTGCTACATAGCAAATGTGCAACATGCTGCTGAATATATTTCTCACGTTAAAAGTATTCTGTAGCTTCCTTTATTGTGCTAGTTTTTAAAAAAATCCATATATTGTGTTCTGGGCTCCTCCTATCTCTTATCTACTACAGAACAGGAGCAAAGGAGAGAAAGACAGGGGCATTGGCAAAGAACACATTTGGCAATGTCCTATTGATTTCCACTTTCTGCTTCATCAAATTACAGCCCAAAAAAGCTGTTTTTTCACAAATGGTGCCCATGGAGTGTCAATTGTCAAAATCTGTTTGCTGAAAGCCTCCTTTCACAAGATACCTTATTTTGCCAAGGAGGTAATTTTTGGTGTGTGAATACTGCGTACTACTTTTTAAGTCCTGAGAATTCAGGTGGTGAAATTTTTGTTATTGTCATTGTTCTTTGTCTTAAAACAATTTACCTGTGTATGTGTTAATAGGTATTCATTTATGCGAACGTATGTGCATGCAAATACATATATGTACAAATGTATGTACATGTGTATATGTGTTTATCTGTATATATGAATTTATTTTTTCATTATCTCCTGCATTTTCATGTTAATGTTTACTCTTGTTTTGCAGTTGGTATAAATTTTCTGGAAATTTTTACATAACAATCATTTGTCAAAGTGCTTAGTGTTTTTGTTTCTATTACTAAGGAAGTAATGCCTGTTATCAATGAGTTGGGTAAACATACAACCCAATCTTAAGTTAGTATCTTCTCTCAATACATTCAGACACAGTTACATGATTTTTAGTAAGTACACAAACCTCAGAATAGTATATTTAAGTGTTTACATATGAAGCAAGCACTACAGAAAGTAGGAGGGATAAATATTATTACAGGTAGCAACTCATTCTGGCAAGGAGGAGAACAGAGAGGCATTGATAATCAGGTGGAGTCTGGTACTTGGTATTCACACTGCTTTGCTTTCTGCCTTTCCCCTTCCCTGTTCCAGCTGAAAAGGCCCATATCCCTTCACCTGAGGGCTCAGGCCTACCCATAGTTTAGGTAAGTTGAAATTCTTAACAGGAAGGACACCAGAAATTCACAGCTCCTAAAGTACTGGGTTTTAATCAGATTCTATTACTGTTACTGGACTTGCACATGCTTGAATTGTGAAAACTTTTGACCACACTCTTTGCCTATACTCACAACCTTCTGCCACCCAATTTCCCAAAGCTAGTTTTTCATCTTCGTTGACTGATTTCCTAACCTCTGGATCCCTGGTAACCATTCTACTCTATTTCTTTAGCTGATAAACAACCTGAACCTAACCTCTGTCCCGCCCAAGTCTTCCAACTTCCTTTGTTGGTACTAGCTAATTACCTTTTGGAGCTCCTTCAGTGTGCCTTCCTATATTAAAGACTCAGGAAAGCTAAAAAATACATCTCCAAGTCATCTGTGCAACCAAGGGGGTGCTACAGGTGAATGAGAATTTACCTATTAGATGCCCTTCAGTGAGATTTAAAAGACAGAATAGAATCCTCTGGGGCTATTCTGACTGGCACGCAAGTCATGGAAATGTCAAGCTTTTCTACAATATTGTTTCAATGTCCACTCTCCAGGTTTCTGGATGTGAAGAGGCAACCGTAGCATAAGCAGTAGCCAGACTCCACCACTAGCATGTTGGGGGGCACTTATCACTGGCAGTGGTGGCAGCAGTGGCTGCCCCATCCCTGGGTGGTAATCTCATCAATGTGTTCTGGAACCATTTATTCTTGTGGAAGCCTCAGAGGCAGTGCAAGTGTTCTGGAAGCCATCCCTGGAGACCAACCTTAGAACCCATTCTCCAGGCCTCCCAGTAGGTTAGGGAGCATCTAATTCCCTGTTTTAAATAACGTGTGGCTTGAAATACATGGAGTAGTTTCTGCTTTCCAAACAAACTCAGATATATCAACCAAGAAGGAGGTCAGTCTTTGTGGTCAAAGGGGGGCCAAGAGATGATACAGCCGGAGAACTTAGCAGATGAGAAGTTGACCCACACAGGACTGACAAATCAGGAAGAACAAAAAGCTCTACCAATCTAGGTATGCAAGGCTCAGAGTCTGAGCTATCAGAGCCACAAACACAGAGGATGAGCTCTGATATTAGAGAAGAACTCTTTTCTACAAGCCTTGTTTTATAGGTAAGTTCAAGCTACTGTGACCCCATAAGTAATGTCAATTGTCCGAATAAAGAAATTATTCTCAGGCCTTTTTGAATGAATAGAGCCAGATAAATTTGCTTGGGTTTATTTACTTTGCCTGTGAAAACATGCCCCTAAGATACTTTCTGACATGAAGTTACTTAAAAGGTTACTATGCCAAAAAGAGAGGTTGAGTTGGGAAACAATGTTCCATGCCTTGGTTATAGAAAGTAAAGAGGAAGATTAATATTAATCAGCACTATAACATGTCAGGTGCTTTGTACATTATTTTATTTAATCCATAGATATCTATATGGTAAATACTATTCATATCACCCTTTTAAAGACTACAGTCTAGGGACATTAAGTAATGTGCCCAAGATTACACATCTACTAAGAGGCACAGCTGGGATTTGAACCCAGGCAAGCCAAACTCTCTGCCTTAACCACTATGGAATCTACCTCCCCATAGGCTTTCCTTTCCTATAGGCCTAACTGTATAGAGCAACTCTCAATGGGTCATACTTTTTTTTATTATCTTATTTGCATGGTAGTCCCCAAGCTTGGTACAGTAATTTTTCAAATGAAGTCTGATCCATGATAACTCTGGCTTTCCCTGGAGCTGGGTAATGGCAAAGGGATTCCTAAAAATCGTCACAGTGTCTGCTCCACCAAGGGGACCTGCCTTTCCTCTTCTTTAGAGCCTCTGAGCATCCGAGTTGGTTCTGAAGCCTGGAGCCGGGGCTGCTCACTGATCTCCTGGAGTTGCCCTCTCCCATCCGGCATGCCAGGGAGGTCCCCCTCTTTATTCACCAATGCTCATCCTCTGGTTCTGAATTAGTGCTGGAGAGGGACAGGCTATCCTGCCAGGAAAGGAGCTGCACAGATGTAATTTTAAGAGAGTGAAGCACAAAATAACTCTTAATTGTATGTGGGTGAAAACATTAGAAGGTAATAAGGAAAATCACAGAATAATGAGAAAAAGTTTTAGATGTAATAAAATGTCCTCATTGTTGCTATTTGTGTATATTTCTCATAGGTGTTAGGCTTGTTTTGCTGTATTCTGTTACTTTCCTGCTGAGGCCAGCCATTTATATCCCACATTGCACAGTCCTTCTCTCAGAAACCAAGACAGTTCTAGTTCCCATTACCTTAACAGAGGCAGTTTCTCAGTGAGGAAAACAAAACTGGGAAGAGAAGAAAGTCCTGCCGTGCTCTGGCCTTACCCCTTGGGTCATGCCCAGGTTCTTAGGCTCTGTGTGCCAGGATATTGTCCCCCTCTCAGAAACATACTAGGAGTTGGAGTGAGTTGAATCCTGTAAGCCCAGAAAGTCCATTTTTTTCTTAAAATCCAATTATCTGGGTCTGTGTTCTTTTTTGTGTTTATCTCTTTTTTACCACTTCCTGGTATACAGTTGACCCTTGAACAATGTGAGGGTTGCAAGCACTGACTCCCTCCACCAGTTGAAAATCTGTGTATAACTTCTGACTTCTCAAAACCTTGACTACTAATAGCCTACAGTCGACAAGAAGCTTCAGGGGTAACAAAGTTAATTAACACATATTTTGCATGTTATATGTATTATATATGATATTCTTACAATACAATAAGCTAGAGTAAAGAAAATGTTCAGAAAAACATAAAGAGGATAAGATATATTTACTATTCATGAAGAGGAAGTGAATTGGGATAAAGGTCTTCATCCTTGCTGTCTTCATATTGAGTAGGCTGAGGAGGGGGAGAAAAACAAAGGGTTGGACTTGCTGTCTCAGGGGAGGCAGAGGCAGGAGAAAATCCATGTGTGAGTCTACTTGCATAGTTCAAACCCATGTTGTTCAAAGGTCAACTGTATTTTGTAATAAAACAATAGTTAACATTTACTGAGCACTTACTATGTAGAAGGGAATATGCTAAATTTTCCTGGTAACTCAATGCTCACAGTAGTCCCAGGAAATGGGTATTATATGAATCCCTATTCCAGAGAAGAAGAAAGTGAGACTCAGGAGTAAAATGACCTGCCTAAAGTCAGACAACCAAAAATGGGCAGAACAGTAACTTAAGTCTTTCTGACAACAGAAACACTCTTAACTACTTGATTTATTGGACTAAAGAAAACCAACTCTTCCCTGTTGGCTTTGTCTCTGTTCTGTTTTGGAATAATAAGGAATCAAGCATTGACATTAGGCCAGGAGGTTACTTAGAAATATATAGAATGCTAGCATGGAGGGAGCAGGAAAATGAACCTGAGATCTCCAGGAGTCAAGGGAAATTTAAGAGAGAAGAATTAGAGCTTAGAAGACCTTTTGCATTGTCTTCCATTATCAACCATTGAGAGTCTAGGATTTATTAATAACAAGATGCTATTTTCCTCATATGAGGTATTATGGCCAATTTTGTGGCTTAGAGGTAGAGAAGAGACCTCTATGAAAAATCAATATTTCATATGGAGTTAGCAGCACACTTGCACTTTGTAATCTTGTTTGGTCCTTTTTGTTTTCTGTTGCAAAATAAATAACTGAGGTTATATGCAAATCTTCTCCACAGCTCAAATGGCACATATATGTCAGAGAGTTTCAAGTGATGGAGAATTTGGATGAACTATAGTTATTATTCATAATACTCAATTGTTATGTTACAAAGAAAGCAAGCTAGCTGCTGATTGGGTTATATTTTCTAAAAGACCCATAAAAAGAGACAGACAAGTAAGCAAGGGTGACCTCTCACACTAACCATTTAAAAGTTTTACAAACTGTATTTTGTAATAAAACAATAGCTAACATTTACTGAGCACTTACTATGTAGAAGGGAATATGATAAATTTTCCTGGTAACTCAGTGCTCACAGTAGTCCCAGGAAATGGGTATTATATGAATGCCTATTCCAGAGAAGAAGAAAGTGAGATTGTTAATTTATTTAATCACACTGAAAATATTAGTTGAATGTATTTGAGCACTGTGCTAGACTGGGATAGAGCAATAATGGTATCTGGCCTCACATTACCTACAGATCCTTGGAGCTCTCAGACTCAAACATGCTATCTCCTTCATCATGAGCTGAAAGGTACCTACGAATAGTCTCACCAGAATCAAACTAGAAAATCAGAAAGGCTAAGTATGATTACAAAAGCCAGGCCAGTTGTTCATGCAAATGGAGCCCTAACTGTATGTGGAAGTTGCGTCTGAAAATTCTTCAAGCACCTACCGCTAAGCTTAAAATGAATTTCCATTTACCCAATTGTGACTACAATTACCATGAGGGTGAAAAAGTGACAATAGGTTCGTCTTAGAATTTAGAATAAGTAGCACAGGTAGAATTTCTTTGAAGTTTGTACAGCCTAACTTTTATAAGTAACAAGATAGTACACACACACACACACACACACACACACACAGAGGCATGCATGCAGGTCCTTAGTAGCACTGATCCTCCATCCAGACTTCCAGACTGCTCGCTTTTTCCTCCAGATCTGTTTGATTCATTCTCACGAGTATGTTTTTGAATGATTTGCTTTTGCCATTATCTTTTCAGGTTCATATTTAGAGCTCTCTTTAATGTTAACTTTGTATTCCTCTGTTAGTTTGCTTTCAAATAGCTTATTTAAAGAGTTCTTTGAAGATGAAAAGTTTTATGTTAAGTATGAAGCATTAACTCTACTTACCCTGCAAACAAATAATGTGAAGGTCATGAAAAGCTAACATATTAAAACAAAAGCAAACAAGGAAAGGGCAATTTCCAAAAGAAGATAAAATTTAATAACAACAATACTAACAATACCTGATGGCTTAAGATCTTTTTATTTTCAATCTTGGAAATATTGACTCATTTGTCATTAGAAAGTCCCACAAAGCTGAATGTAAAGAAATAGTTACAATCTTGACTAATTTGAATGCTTGCCCCAGACTCTCAGAACAGAAGGAAGAGAAATTCCAGCACTTTGTAATTGATTTTCATATTTCCTAGTTTGCCTTCCTTGAGAGTGAGGCAAAAGAGTGGCAAAATACCATTTGAATAGCAAACAGAAGAATTGAAGTTGAGTTCAGTTTGAACAGCCTTGAGTGCCTCTCTCTGTTCTTTTCTTTTCTCTGCTTATGCTAATGAAAAGAAATATAGAAGTACTTTAGAGACAGTACCCAGACCATCTTATCTACATTCCAGAAAGTAGCCTCTATGCAGCAGGCACATATTTCACCATGTGACTCCAAGAACGGAAGGAGTAATGGACAACAATTCATATGACCTTTCTAGGTTATCTGCTAAATCTCCTCTTCTAATTAGGAAGCACCTCTGAGATGATGGCTCATTTCAGGAGCTGAAGAACGTAACTGCCTTAGTTCATTCTCTGTTGCCATAACTGAACACCTGAGACTGGGTAACTTATAGAGAAGATATATTTATTTCTCACAATTCTGGAGGCTGGTAAGTCCAAGAGCATGGTGCTGGCATCTGGCAGGGGCTTCTTACTGCCTCATAACATGGTGAAGTGCATCACATGGTGAGAGAGCAAGAGCGTCTCAGTTCAGGTCTCTCTTCCTCTTCTCACAAAACCACTAGTCCCATCATGGGGCCCCGCCCTGATGACCTTATCTAATCCCAGTTACCTTCCAAAAACCCCATCTCCAAATGTCATCCACATTTGAATTTGGGGATTAAGTTTCCAACACATGAAAATAGAGGACACATTCAAACCACAGTAGTGATCATCCAGGTGACAAGCCAGAGCAGGAGCTCTCAATACATAATTCACCAAGGGTTTGCTTAGGACGGACAAACAATTCACACAGCCTGGCACAGAGGAGCTGCTTCCATCTTTGTGGTTCTAAAAGTAGGAGCTGCACTCATTTAATATTCAGATAAGTCGAGAAGAATAATGAAGTCAAAAGAGATAAGTGAATTTTATAAACAAAAGCTTGAAATATCCTGGAGAGTTTTCCCAATCCATCACATTTCTGCCTTGGGATATTTCTCTTGATTGCCCAAACAGTACTTGAAGGCATGCAGTGGCATTAGGGGAGTCTCACAGAAAGAGATTCTAAACCCCTTCAGTTATTCATTCCTCTAAAAATCTCTGCTCACAAGAAATTCATAGCAAACTAAACAAAACAATTATTTTGTTCAGGTTAGAAATGTCAAGTATTTTGAAGTTCCTCAATTTGCTCCGTATTAGTAAAATGAATATATTTGCATCATTAATTCTAACTAGTTTTGCTCTTGGTACCTTCATCTGTAAATAGGAGATAAGTTAGAATAATTTTTCTTCAACTTGAATATGTATCAGAAGCACCTGGTGGGTTTGTTGAAATGCAGATTCTGGGCTCCACTCTTAAGAGTGTCTAATTCAGTAGGTCTAGGTAGGGCCATAGAACTTGCCTTTCTGATAAGGTCCTGTGTAATGCTGTTATTGCTGGTCTGGGGTCACACTTCAAGCACCACTGCACTAAAAGATATTTGTTATATTTTGGCTTTAAATATCTGTTTCTTACAGTTACTCTTTGGTGGAGGAAAGGAGAGACTTGGGTTCAATGTTGAAAGCCTTTATAAACTCACATATTTAGAATGATCTGGTTGTTTTGTTTTCTTTGGTTTGTTTTTGTATAGATAGGATCTTGCTTTGTTGCCCAGGCTGGTCTTGAACTTCTGGCATCAACTGATCCTCCCACCTCAACCTCCCAAAGTGCTGGGATTACAGGTGTAAGCCACCATGCCTGGCCCCTAGAGTCACCTAACTTTGGACAAAAGCAACATTCTACTTCAGTGGGAAATGAATGCACATTTCAAAGTGCTCAAATTAATCAGTCATCAGATAAATGCAAATTAAAACTATAATGTGACACCACCTAGGTACCCATCAAAGTGGTTAAAATCAACAATTTAGTTAAAATGGTTAAAAAGATCAACAATATCAAGTGTTAGTGATGCTCTGAAACACTTTAATGCTCATACATTGCTAATGCAAGGAAAAATTGCTGCAACCACTTAGAGAATATTCAACAACATCTACTAAAGCTGAACACAGGTATACACTACAAATGAACATTTCCACTCCTAGCTATATACCCAGCAGAAATATGCACAGATGCTCAGCAAAACATGCACTAGAATGTTCATATGAGTATTATTCATAGTGATCAGAAAATAGAAACTCCCTGAATTCCCATCAACAGTAGATAGGTAAGAGACAATAAGATATTACTCATCAGTGAGAATGAACATGCAACAATATGAATAAATCTCACAAACCGGATGTTGAGTGAATAGAAAGACACCAAATAGTATGTACTATATCATTCTGTTCATATAAAATTTAAAAAGACATCATATTAATCTATGCTATTAGAGGTCACTTTTTAAATAGTGAGGAACATAAGTTACTTCTATGATGCTGGTAAATTTTTCTGATCTGAGTATTGATCAGTGATAAACGAAAAGCTTCAGCATATTTAAATTATAAAGAACTTATGTGAGGATTCATTGTATCATCAGACCTCAAGTGGCTAGCACTTTAACAGAAGAGGCAAGATAGGGAACTTTTATAAAGTGGTTGTAGAAGCCAAATAAAGAGAATAATTATGATTGTTTAGAATGAAAAGTTCCTAGTTAGAGGTTATTTGGTGGTTTCTGATTTCAATTTCAGTTTTCAGTTTCAATTTACTGTTTACATTGGACTTTGGTATAGTCACACTAGACCAAATTTCAAATGCTAGGAATTTAAAGTGTCAGAGCCACCCTAGTCTAGTGGCCTCCAAATCAGAATTTTTTTTTAGTATGCCAAATATTTTCATATTGTGAAAATCCAGTGAGCTACACACATGATATGTGCACCCAGCTTTTTATTTACATGTAATTTTAAAAGATCTTTATAAGGTTTGTTTCAGTTTTCACTCCGGTGTTCAGTTTGGTTCATGTGTCTGTGTAGCTCCAATAATCCCTTCTGCTTCAGGTGAAGTCCTTTCTTTCTTGCTCTTCCAGTTCTCAGACTCCTCTTTTTTTAAGTTAAGAATCATTTCTTTACTTGTCTCTTGGTCTTTTCCTTCTAACACTTCAATTGCAGAACCCTTTGCATATAATCTCATGGATTTAAATACCATATACAATGGCAAAGTTTCAAATCTGGCCTTTCCTCTAGACTCTAAATGCCAGTATTTACTTTCTCCAAATTTGCTTCTGCACCAGGCTCACCCATCTCTGTAAATGGCACCACCTTATTCAATTGCTCAAACTGAAAACCTAGAACCCATCCTTGATGCTGCTTTTTCTCTTACCATTCACCATCCAAATCCATCAAGTCCCATCCATTCTTTAACCACTCCTTTCTAATGGGGATACTATACTCTCATGAATTTCACCATTATCTCTTACCCCAAAAATCTCTTGTAGGCTTTTAGTTGGCCTCTGTGCTTCCAGTCTTGGCCCCAACATAAATTCACACAGTACCATTTACCTGCTCAAAAACCTCCAATGGCTTAGCATAACCATTAAGGATACACTCTGAAATTCTTACCCAGCCTACAAGGCCTTAAAAGATCTTCCTGCAAACTCTCTGCCTTGTTTCACTTCACCTCTGGCCATTTGCCCTTGTTAGGATCCTTCTCTCCTTAGGACCTTTACATACCCCATCTACCTGGAATTTTCTTTCCCCCACATCTCTCCCTGGCTAATCTTACTTGCTATACAGGTCTCTCCTCTCTTAGAAAAGTCCTTCCTGGCCACAGAATTTATAATTGTTTCTCAACCCCTGGCCACATAAATTGTGTGGCTGCAATCACTCTCTGTCACATTGTCTTGCATAAATATTCTTCATGGCACTTTTCATGATGTGAAATTTTCTTGCTATGTCCCAGCACCTTGCACACATTAAGCACTCAATAAATACGTGTGTTGAACTAATTAATGAACTGTAGACCTCAACAGGATATAAAACACAATCTTACCCCCAACTCCTGACTTCTGTGGAGAAATATGCTGGACTCCGCTATTCATTACTTTGGTAGGAAAATATTCCTGAATGTTGCTATGCTAAAAAAAAAAAAAAAAAAAATCCTCTGTCAGCCAAACAGTGTTAAATGGCTGCACGTCTGGGTGTCACAGTGAGACTTAAGAGGCAGTAAGTCATGAATTCAAGGAAAGAAGGGCAAAGGCAGGAGGATTTAGGCATGCTTCAAGTGCCAGTGCAGAATCAACAGCAAAACTAAGAGGTAGTTTGGGTAACTGTGACTCAGAACGTTGTGAGAGGTCCTCAGGAGAAGGATTATTGGCTAATGCCAGAGAGCTTTAATATCTTCTCTGTTTAGGGCAAGAACCAATCTCCTAGTCTGGGAAGCATGGGAGCACCAGTATGACAGTGCATGAGAACAAACAGCTAGATTAGGAAGCAAAGAGTAAATACAAGGATTCATGCTTACAAAGGCAAATCCTGATCCCTAGAAGACGACCGCATATCACAGAGAAAAAAAAAAAAAAAAAAAAAAAAAAAAAAAAAAGAATGGCAAACATGTTTTATTTGAAAGAAATGGATCTTTCAAATGGAATATTAAACCTACAATGTATGTATCATAGCTAGAGTTTTCTACCCAATCCATTAATTCTTTTTTTTTTTTTCTTTTTTAACTTGAACAGCAGGAAGACCTTTAAAGCAGGTCAAAAAAGGGAGATTTAACTCACCATATGTATCTAGTTTTCACTGTCTCATTAGGCCAAATCCCATGGTGTTGGCTGCCACCCCCTTAGAGGCTGCAGCACAGAGCAGCACTGCAGCTGTGTTACACAACTTCACTCCTTCCCCTTTCCACTGCTGTAGGTCCCTGACAAGCTGAACTGAGCAAGGTAACAATCAAAAAGTCATCTGCTCCCCAGAGCAGTTGATGCAAATAAACCCTAGGCCATTGTGATGTTATTGGGACATAAACCAACAAATAGATGCTGCATTCATACCCTTCTGGAACTGGAAACGTGTCCTAATTAAAGCAGACACACAGCTCTGCAGACGCAGCCAGACAGCAAATGAGGGGGCTGCCTGCCTGATTTCCTCAGCTCCCAGATTATGGCAATGCTTATGTGAATTACATAAACTCATCCACAACTCAGTGTTCTCCATTTTAAATAAGTGTACCATCTAACCTCTAAAAGGTATGTATACAAGGAATATCAAGTCTTAGAAGGCATTTAGTTAATTCTCCCATACAAGAAAGGAATCTCTTATAGCATTCCTTATATAGCCTGCCCACTAGGGATGTTGAACAAAGGCAGCCAAACCAAGCCTGTGGTCACAGAAGGTCAATCCCAGAAATCCACAGAGGGGCAGTAGATTCAGCAGGTCATTCCAGAAAGTTATGGGCCAGCAACCAGGGTTAATTTTAGAACCCTGGCATAGAGAAGGTAAATAGAGCCTGATGCAATGTGAAGTATTTGCTCTCTCTCTTCCTAGACAAATTAGCTTTTGTCTGGAAATAAATGAATATATAACAAAATTAGGATGCAATTATGTTTTTGATGTCTAACAAATCTATCCAAAAAAGATAGTAACTCAATGCAAAAGTAAGATAAAAAATTCTTTAAATGGTTTGCTTGAAATGCCCTGTGGACAAAATTGTATGTTTGCTTTTGGCTAATTCCCATCCCCAACTGTATTTCTGCATTGGAACAAAGCTGGTAGAGTCATACAGATGAAGAGCCACAAAACAGGAACCATGGATGAAGAAGAGGCAGGGTAAAAATGTGTGTAAATATCTGTGGCAGTTTAAAAATAAATGTTCTCACATTTGTTTAACATTCTTCCCTTTGTTTGTGTCCTCTTTTATTTCACTGAGCAGTGGTTTGTAGTTCTCCTTGAAGAGGTCCTTTACATCCCTTGTAAGCTGGATTCCTAGGTATTTTATTCTCTTTGAAGCAATTGTGAATGGAAGTTCATTCCTGATTTGGCTCTCTGCTTGTCTGTTA